>NC_047513.1:30511339-30752035 GCF_902827115.2 Pseudochaenichthys georgianus | reverse complement strand
CTTGCTGTACATTTCAGAGGAGAGCAGTGGAGTAATCACAGTAACAGGTGCAGAGTTAGTATGTCATAAAGTACATTGTCTTTCACTTATATTAGCTATTACCTTTTCTTATACGAGAAAAACCTGGAATAACATTTTTTACATCACATGTTACTTGTTAGACGCTTTTGTCCAAAGCGACTTGCATACTGTGGACAATCCCCACTGGAGCAATGTTGGGGTGAAGTGTCTCAGGGACACAACGACATGCTGACTGCAGTGGGGTTTGAACCTGTGCTCCCCTGATCCGAACACCAACACACTTGTCCACTGCGCCACACGCCTCCATACTTCCCTCTAGCTCTGTCAGAAAGAACACAACCTGAAATATCACACTACTCATTTAATGAATCAAAATATGTTGTCACTCCAACTTCCTGTTTCTTTGTTTCCGCCCTCTGGTTTGTTGAGCGGATAAACGTTTCTGAATTTCTTTTTCTCTCTAGATATGCAGAAGCAGCAGAATAAATAAGCGCCCTCATTAATGGCTTGTCCTAGATCTCCAAGAGTCTCCAACAAGACTCCTGCAATGCAAATATGAGACTAAGTTATCAGAGGAATAGCCTCATGTTTTACATACAGCGAGGCTGATTTAAGCTTTTAGCTCATTTCCATCGAGAGCAGGGACACACACAAGAATTAACAATCACTTAAAACACATCACACAATTATACAGACATATTAAAGTACAGATCTATACAAATACCGGCATATGTATCAATACATCTACAATATTACAATTGAAAGTAACCTTTAACATACATTCTGCACCAAAGTTCAAACTATGGGATGCAGATGCTTAGATGTCGAGGACAATCACCTTGTGGGCATGACAGGAAAGAGTGACAGACTGAGAGGAAGCAATGAAGGGAGGGCTTGTTTTCCGTGGTGGGTGGAGAGGTGGAGGTGGGGGAGCCGGGCGGTGTTACAGACCTAAGCAGGTGTGACAGTTCTGAAAGCTTTCATGGCCTTGTGGCGATGCTAAACTGAGCGTGACCCTCCGACTGAACCCACCCATCGCTCTGCTGCATGGTTTCCTGCCGCTATCCGCCCACGAGCAGGAAACCCTCCTCTGACAGCGGGACACTAAAGGATTTAAGCTTACACATTCCTATTCTCCTTTTATTTATCTCCCCACCACTTTCATGTGATATGTTGTCTCTATGTTAACTATTGCCGACTTAAGAAATACGGTAGAGTACGGAGAAAATGCTGGTCTGATCTGATATCATCCATTTCGATGGTTTCCCTGTAATCACTGAGTCTATATATAAAGGCAGCATGTGGCGTGGTGGGTTGTGCGTAGGTGTTTGGATGTAGGTGCTTGGATCAGGGTTCAATCCCCACTGCAGTCAGCATGTCGTTGTGTCCGTGGGCAAGACACTTCAACCCAAATTGCTACAGACTTCAATATCTCTGAAACTATACTCAATACATGACCATGATTTTGTTCCAGTACAGATATGGTTCCTAGAGGATCCACACTGACTTGATCTGCGGGATGTTCCTCTACACTACAATTAGGTTCACTCTTTTTTAATGAAATGTCTCAAAACAATTGTGTTCCCCTCAAGATGAATTGTAACCACTTAAAGGTGGGGTAGGTAAGTTTGAGAAACCGGCTCGAGATCGCTAGAATTTGAAAATACACAACCGGAGAAAATCTGCCACTTCCTTACAGAGCCCCGCCTCCAACACACACGAACGCGCACATGACCAATGAGGGCACGAGATAAATGTGTGCCCCGATGGAAGGCTGACAGGCAGGTAGGCCAACATTTGTTATGGATTTTTTGTCAAAGCACTTCAGATATTCATTGCTATCGGGATGTTAAGAGCATTCCATGGAATATAACAAAAAGTGTATCTCAAGCCGGGCTGAAGTCGAATAGTCCATTTAGCTTAGGAACCTTCCTAAAGGAGTGAAATGACCCGGAAGTCCCTCAGTGGCAGCCATGATAAGTGCCGTTCGAATTCTCTAGAATGATGAGAATGATAGGAAAGGAGGTTTCAAACTTCCTTTATAACCTCCTTTAGCTTAGGAACCACTGGACCTCCCTAACTGACAGGAGAAGCGAAAATGCTGCCCCACAATGCATTGCAGCCGCAGCATTTGCCGTCACTCAACAGTCGACCGTTCACGAAAACAACCGATTATGACCGAGAAATTATATCATGAAAGTTACGGTGCTTATTAAGCTTTTTAAAACATAGGTGGTAAGTTGCCAAAGTGCTTTGTTTTGAACGTTCATCAGTATTATACTCAAAGAGAGAAATATGAACGTTAGTTTTTACTGAAATGATCAAATAAAGTCAACATTTCAGTCTTCACTGAGCTGTGTGGGGTTTGTTCAACTTTTAAAAGATGTTTGAATGGTGATATACACAGTGATAGATGTTAAGGACTAACGTTTATAATAAATACATCTGTATTGATTTTAAGATCTTTAGTTCATACAATCATACGTATTGGGATCATTGGTATTAATGTGGACCGGAGGGAGAGGGTGACGAGCATAAGTTTCACTTTCCTTTTTTATTTCAATTCCAACTTTGGTCATGAAGAATATGTTTCTCTGTTGTCCACGTTCATAAAGCAAAGCAGCAGCACCAGAGCACGGTGCAGAGTCTCTAGATGAGTTTACAGTAGTCCCTCGTTCTTATTGAACATCCATGTTGTAGTCCGCTGTATAGAAAACTGTGGTTTCCATAGTTTCCCCACAGCAGCAGACGCACACAATGACGTCCGCTGGCGCATCATAAACACGTCGGATAGTGAAAGTGCATTCGGATTCTCAAAGCACCGCAGTCTCTTCTCCTAAATCCTTTTGAGTTCTCCTATCCACTATCCCTTAACCCGTGACCTTTCACTCAGAGGTCAAGGAATAGACGATAGGGTTAGAATTTAGGAGCTGATTTTTAAACTATCCGACTGCAGCCCCGGTTTCTGAAATGTACCTACCCCACCTTTAAGTGCCATCATCTGGTCAGTGTTTTTATAATCCGATCCTTTGGTTTATACCAGAAAAAATTACGTAATTATTTTATATAACTAATTTTAAACCGATGCATTTCGATCTTGCTGCCCTGCATATATTCAAATGACTTTTAACCCGATTCCTTATAAATGTGCCTAATTACCATGATCACTTTATATATATATACATACAACTAAATAGTACTAACGTATATTCAGATTAGACTAAAGTATGTCTCTCATACTTGACATGCATCAAATAAATCATTGAGCTAGTTTTTAGCTGATTTCCGTGCGCACCAATACGTCCTGTAAAATGACCCCCTTCCAAACGAATTGCAACGAGTTTAGAAAGCCCCCCCCCCCAGCTAGGAATCAGCATGAATGCATTGTCATTGGGAGCAGGGCATCACGCTGACAGCACCACCGTGCTAACGTGCAGCATCACGGACCTGCAAACTGCACGCATCATTCTTTTGTGACGCTGCAGTTCATAAAAAAAAATGCAGCGACACCCGCCATATGGAGCTGCTAAGTATTCTTTTAGTTTGACTTTTAGGGTAGTTATATTCCCATGATGATGCTCCAATTGCCGTTTCACAGTGTCCCCTGCCAGAGCAAGGATACCACTCAAGGAGAGCTCTGAGTCCTCGCCATATTTCGGGATCTTTAGGGCATGACAAATGTTCAGATGCAAAGATGTGCTTGAAATACGCCTAACCCGGTGTTTACCCTCTTCCATCTGCCCGTGTTTACCCCAGACTGTGGCTCTGTGTGCCAGGGGAACAAGGGAAGTCCACACGAGCAGAAGGCAAGTGTGCAGCGTTATCGGGTTGGAACCCCTCCACCTGCCAAGAGAAGTTACTCTTCCTTTTATGAGCCAATTGAAATGCAGCTCACGCGCTCTCCATTCTGTCAATGACACGAGGAGTCAGGACAACCTTGCAACCCGCAACACTAACACCGCTGTAACGGTCAGGAATAGATCAAGCCGCGCGCGGATAGTCAGAGCGGGTCCTCGGCCTCCCTCAACTGTTTATTGCTCACCATTTTTGCCTTCATTTGTTTTGAGCATTCCTGCGCGCGATCGTAATGGGTTTTCCTCTGATGAATGACCTTTTGTTTGTTCACAGAGCGTCTGCCTGCACATACTGCACGCTACTGTTTACGCTTTAAGACCCAATACACACGTGCTTTGTCTGCATTAGGCCAGCTGACCTCTGCCCTTGTGTGCTGCTACGCTTCACAGCTAGTGGCCTGACAGGTTCATTAGCAGCGTCCGAATCAGTGGAATCAATCCTTTAGATTTCATTATAGACATTCTCCTCACTGCGCCGTTCACCTGCACATACGTGTTTTTTTCAATCAATAAAAGTGGAGAGGGAAATAGGGGATTAGAAAACGAGAACAGGCTGCAGGTGATGGAGTCGGTTTCATGAGACGCTCGCGCTGTTATGATCCGCGCCGCCACTGAGGGGCAGTAGAGAGCCTGGAATGAAGGAGCCTCATCTCCAGGAAACACCGTCCCAGCTGAGATTATATTAACAAATTAAACACTGAAGATGATCTGTCGTAATCCAATTCACGCCAATTAATACAATACACTTGATACGAAGCTGTATTATACTGCAGGACACTACCATCAACACATATTACATTTGGAATATGATCCTAGACTAATTCAGTTTTATACAGAGAAGTTCCATTGTTGTCAGGTTTATATGGATTGCACTTAACTAATAGTTCATTTATCCATCCGTCTATCTCTCTATCCATCTATCTCTCTCTCTATCCATCTATCTCTCTATCCATCTATCTCTCTATCTCTCTATCTCTCTATCCATCTATCTATCTCTCTTTCTCTATCTATGTATCTCTCTCTCTCTATCCATCCATCCATCCATCTATCTATCTATCTATCCATCCACCCCCCCTCTCTCTCTCTCTCTCTCTCTCTCTATCCATCCATCCATCTCTCTCCCTCTCTCTATCTATCTACTGTATCCATCTATATATCTATCTCTCTATCCATCCATCTATCTCTCTATCCATCTATCTATCGATCTCTCTCTCTCTCTCTATCCATCCATCCATCCATCTATCTATCCATCCACCCCCCCCCCTCTCTCTCTCTCTCTATCCATCCATCCATCCATCTCTCTCCCTCTCTCTATCTATCTACTGTATCCATCTATATATCTATCTCTCTATCCATCCATCTATCTCTCTATCCATCTATCTATCTATCTATCTCTCTATCTCTATCTATGTATCTCTCTCTCTCTATCCATCCATCCATCCATCCATCTATCTATCTATCTATCCATCCACCCCCCCCCTCTCTCTCTCTCTCTATCCATCCATCCATCCATCCATCTCTCCCTCTCTCTATCTATCTACTGTATCTATCTATATATCTATCTCTCTCCATCCATCTCTCTCTCTCCATCCATCCATTCATCTCCCTCTCTATCTATCTACTATCTATCTATCTATCTATCTATCTATCTATCTATCTATCTATCTATCTATCTATCTATCTATCTATCTATCTATCTATCTATCTCTCTCTCTCTCTCTCTCTCTCTCTCTCTCTCTCTCTCTCTCTCTCTCTCTATCTGTCCATTACAACCTTTATACATAATTTGTATATGGATGTGTTTGTTCTGAATAAAATGTGTGAAATTGTCAAAGGAATGTGCAAAGATTCACAGTAGAGATACAAAATAATATGCAACATACACATGTATGTGTTAAAGTAACAAATATAGACAGATGTGCTGCCAGGAGTGTCTAAATTATATAATGTCTTAGTTTACCATGGAAGATAATCCATTTTATACGTCCAGAAAAAACCTGCAGACATCACAAAAGCCTTATTGACAGAATGAACATATTGATTAGTGATTTAGCTACTGCACAGTAACTAGCAGGGAGTTGAAAGGTACACGTAGAAAGTAGCATAACATAGATATAGGCTACTCAAGTAAAGTACAAATACCTCAAGAGTGACATTAGCACAGTAAATGTAGGAAATACTATAGCATTACAACGAAATACTTAGTAAAGCACAAGTAACCACAAATGCATACTTGAGTACAAAACGTCAGTAAATGTAAAATGAAGCATAATATAGAAATACTTAAGTAAAGTACCCTGTGAGTACTTCAAATGTGTACTTGAGTACAGGACTAGTACATGTAGAATGTAGCATAACATAGAAATATTTTGGAAAGTACAAGTTATTCAGATGTGTCCTTTAGTAGGCTACAGTTCTTTGAATGCAGGAAAAATAATGAAATAGACATATCAGTAAAGTAAAAGTACCTAAAACGTGTACCTGAGTACAGTACTAGTACATGTAGGAAATAACATGACATAGATATACTCAGTAAGGCAGCCAACAAGTACAAACATGTGTATTCTAGTAGCCATACAGTACTCGTAAAGAATAGCATACATTACTTAGTTAGTTACTTCAACCACAGAAGTGTCCATATAGCTACCCAGGATCAGGGCTCCTAAACACCTGGAAGTAGACCCGACCTGTGTGATACCAGCACCATGCCACCCTAATAATCTGATTCTGGGATTATAATCATGTAGGCGACGTCAATCCGGAGCACTACGTCGATTTGAGCTCACTTCCGCCGGCTTCAGCAGGATCACTATCCTCCTTGTGTATGCGCGCATTGTTCCCTCATTCCCATCCAGAGAGAGCAGCTGAACACACCGAGAGGACCAGCCGGTGCGGGGAACAGACAGAGAGTACCGGACCCTCCGTCGCAGAAACTCCCGGGAGCCACATGCAAAGCTCGGTCTGCACACAGGATACGCGGCACTCCGTAGTTACATAACTGGACTACTTTTTTTTCTATAATTGTTGTGGGTTTTTCACGCTTTTTTTTGTGTTGCACCATCCCCAGCTAAAATGGAGAACGACGAGAAATATCTCCCCGAGCTGCTGGCGGAGAAGGACAGCCTGGACTCGTCTTTTACGCACGCTATGAAACTTTTAAACGCAGGTAAAGTCCTGACATGTGCTGCTAGTTTTTGATTTATTTTTTCCACTATGGGGGGTTTATGCTTTTTTCCCACCACTCACCCAAATAGACGCACACGCGCACGCTGACACTGGACGTGGGTTTAACCGGAACAGTGTAATGAATACGCGCGTGGTGCCTGTAGGAGTTAATTGCATGATAGCTAAAGACTGGACAGTGGAAACAGCCCAAACCACATCACATTTCCGCTTCCTTTTGTGCACCTGCGTGGCTCTGTATTGGTGCTTGTGAGCCCAAACTTAACGCGTGTTGTTGTCGAGGCTCTGTCGTTGCATTATCTGGCAGGTGTGTTGCGCAGCAGCTGATACATGTGCACCAGATACCCTGACAGGGGGTGCTTTGAATCCGGGAGGCGGCGGTGGTGGTGGCCCGATACCGGAGACAGAGACCTTCAGGTGCCGCTGATGAAGTGTCCTTGAGCAGGAGTCTGCAGCCTTGGCAGCTCCGGGGCTGGAGAGGGATGCCCCCTATTCATATATTCTGCATACATTTTTAAAGGGACAGCACCGTGCATAATGTGACTCCTTAAGTGCATTAACGAAGTCACATGGTATGATTGATAAATCCGAAATGTATCGAAATCGCGATATCGACAAAAAGCCTTTTTCAAATTGGGCTAAAAATGTGTTAAAACTGAATTTGTATCTAATCATATTTTAAAAATTGAACAAAACCAGTTTGTTTGGCAATCAATCCCTCCAATATTGAGACATATCGCAATATCAGTCAAAAATAATGGCAATAAGTATTTTCTCCAGAGTACCACGAATGCAAGAAATGCACATACGGTCATTATTTGCTATTGAGTGCTGTAGATACACGGTTGAAGCATTGCTTATGATGGGGTCTTTGTGTGAGCTCTCCTACAGATTGAGTGATATTTTCCCTGCACACTGGTTCCGATACGCTGCTCCAGTCATGTGTCTGAGCCCCCTCTCGGGCAGTGGTTAAGGTGTCTTTGTCTAACAGCAGGATGTGCACACTAGTGCTGCATCTCTGAAAGTGAAAGTGAGAGCGATGCAGGAAGAAGTGTTTCTGCTGTGGGTGCCCACACTGTGACATCTTCTGAGGCTGGGCACATCTGCAGCTGGTGCTCTGAGATGGAGCGGACATGTTTGAACATCGCCGCTCAGGAGATGTCGCGGCCAGGAGTGAGGAGGAGGAGGATGAGATGAAGAGCTGTGAGGGTGCTGGGCGCCACAGGGAAGAGATGGTGGTGTTGGCTTACAGAGTTCAGAATTGGTGCTATCATTTGATTTGTTGAATTGCACTGGCGAGTCTTTTCTCGTCTATTCTTGTTGTATAAGTAATGGGAAATGGTGATGATGATTATAGGGTTGCGCAATAGGAGGAAACATGCAATTATTTGGTTATTTGGGATGTTTTGAAGATATATAACCAATCGATGCGGTTTAGTTCTGCCTTTTCGGCTGCTTGTTGTATTGTTTAAAAGAAAGAAGGACTTTATTTCCCTACATCCTATTGTGGAAAAATACATTTAATTAAACACACAAGGCAAACATGTAACATTTCAAAAGGCTGTATTCTAGCAGTAACTCAAATGTGCAATATCAGTCTTTCTGGAACAGTCCGATGTGCAGATACCACACCATTATGGATGTCTTTGAAGACCTTAACACAAGTCGACAGATCCAAAGGTGTGTTGTGTTTCCGATCAGCAGCAAAACACCCAAGATATTATTTTTTTAATGTTAGACGGTTTGTAGTTTTGCTTGAGCTCAAATGATTGATTGTCAAAGTAGTTCATCTCCATTTAGGGTGTTGACAAGTTCAGAAAAACGTGCTGAATGAAAAACAAACACACTTGTGTTTTATGGAAAGCACCGGGCTTTCTTTAAACTCTGACTGTCGGTCAACATCTGTCCAGCTTTCTCTGTTAAAACCAGGCAGATTAAAAATGATCATTTTTTGGATGTGAATGATACTCAAAACTGAAGTTGAAACATCTATTAAAAGTAACTTGTGTGTCGCAACATCTTTCCAAGTTAGAGTCTAGACACCAAGATGTTGTTTGACCGGCAAACCTCTCAGTCAATACTTACCGAATAACGAAAGTGTGCTCATACATCCTCCTTGTGCTTTGATCCTGTTCTATTGCCTGAACACTTTGTCTGAAACGATGCCTCTCCCATCCTTTCTAGAAATTGATAGGCTCCAGAAAGACGAGACTAAAAAGGAGGCGGACGACTACATGGACCTTTTCACAACAAAGAACATCAAACTTAAGGAACGAGTGCTCATACCTGTCAAACAGTACCCGAAGGTGAGCCTGTCTTTCTTCTTCTTCGTCTCTTTTCACCGTGAACCTTTTGATTTAATTTATCCTGACGTCAGGTTTCAATTACACAAAGCCACGGGGTTACTGTGGAGTCTGAAAGTACTCCTCCGAACCTTGATCTCTAAGCTGCAGAGAATAATTACCGCCGATTCTGGCGTGTTTTAAAATATCATCAAAAGGATCAAAATGTTATTATCGCTATGGATAGCGATTGTCTTGCCTGCTGTGTGCAGGAGATTGGAACCCGTGGACATGTTTTAATTCAGTGTGAAATCTTACTTCACTTCACCCTCGTGAGGTGTATTGATTCATATATCATTTTATCTATATCTCTCACTTCTGACTATAATGATTTGTGCGCGATGGTTTATGTTGTTGTTGAAGTCCAGCTGCAACTGACCATTATTTTCAATGTATTTATTAATCTGCTGATCGTTTTCTCAATTGATTATTGGTCAATACATGTCATAAATCAAAAGGGATGTCTTAAGGCAGGGGTGTCAAACGTAAGGCCCGGGGGCCAAATCCCGCCCGTGACTTCATTTTCTGCGGCCCCACAAGAGCTCTGAAAGAATATAATATCGTTTATTATACGGTTACATGCCGATTTACAGAAGCACGTTGCCCTATAAACTACATGTCCCACAATGCATCTCAAATATGATTTTTTCTTCAGAATGTTCCTTTTTTTTCTTCAGAATTTCACTTTTTTTTACATTTTCATTTTTCCCCCCAGAATTTGGCTTAAAAAATAATAGTTTTGTGACATTCTCACTGAAGAGACTTCCAATGATTTCCCCTAGACTTCTGCTTTCAGACGTAGTTAATTATGAAGTTATTACCCGATCTGATAATGTTCCAATGCAGAGGCAATAATGTCATATCATACATACGTTTATATTAAATATTTACATATGTATATATATATACGCTTAAAGTTACAACCGGCCCTTTGAGTGCAACCAAAATGCTGATGTGTCCCGTGATGAAATTGAGTTTGACACCCCTGTCTTAAGGCATTCCAAAATATTCAGTTTAATGTAATACAAAGCAGAAAAATTGGAGTTTTTCATATTTGAGAGGCTGATAACCGCATTCTCTGCACGAAAAACGACTTTAATGATGAACTAATTATCAAAATAGTTGGCTATTAATTTTCTGTAGATTAATTTGTTTTGTTTAATTTGATTGCTAGTTGCTTGATGCTTCTTCTGCATGTTGTAGAATGTATTTGCATGATTTTAAGTGACCTATATGTCGATATTGTGGCTGTCTAAATCCTGTTGTATACTTTTGACTATTCGTCGTACTTTTTGAAGTACAAAAGTTGACATTTCTACCCGACGTGAAGCACAATAGGAGGCATAGACGCTGCTTCGTCTCCAGCCTCAGATCAATACGCTGTCGGTGTCTGGTCTGTGCGCTAAGACAGCCTTCTGATCTCCCGAAGCCCGGCTTAGTTTGACGGGCTTAGTCTGAGTCGGAACATCAGTCCAGTGTCAGGAGAGACAAAGCTCATGAGTGGTTTCAGATTACTTTCACAACTCCAGGAGGAATCGCTTCCTTAAAGGCAGCTCTTTTGCTAATTGTGGCTCACATGTGCACACGTTAAAGAGTTTCTTTAAAGATGAAACCGGCAGGGTTTCAGTTCTTGGATGAATGTAGTGAATAGCGAGGGACAGTGCTGCAGCCTTCAGGGATCCGGTGACTCTTCGACTTCAAGCTGCAGCGGGAGCAACACGCCGCCCTGACACTTCACTCAGGCGTTGAACTCACCACTGCTTCGACTGTCAGGCTCATCTCTCCCTGCTTTGTTTTGCCATTAGTTCAACTTCGTGGGGAAGATTCTGGGACCTCAGGGCAACACGATCAAACGTCTGCAGGAAGAGACCGGGGCCAAGATCTCGGTGCTGGGCAAAGGATCCATGAGAGACAAATCCAAGGTAGTGCACTTTCCTAAACACACACACACACACACATCTGGTGCTACACACTTGTACCTGGAGCCATAACACATCTGGCCTGTAGTTCAGAGCGATGGCAGGCAGATGGTTTCAACTGGCAGAGCCAACATGAACGTAAAGCCAAGGGCATTCACACTCTGCACATCTGGGGTCTTCAGGAACTCCAGTTAAAACACTTTTCTTCCGCTTTGATGCAATTATTAATCCACACAAAGGAAGGGAACGCCACCTGTGCTCGATGCCCTCTGACGCCGCCGATGAGATGGGACTACTCCTTGCATAATTCATTTGACTTGGCTGCTCTGACTCTGATGTGATGTTGTCTGGTTTCAGGAGGAGGGGCTGAGGAAAGCCGGCGAGCCCAAATACTCCCACCTGTCCTTGGAGCTGCACGTGTTCGTCGAGGTGTTCGCCCCCGTGCCCGAGGCCTACCTGCGCATGGCCCACGCCATGGAGGAGGTCAAGAAGTTCCTGTTTCCGGTGAGTGCCTCTCTGCTGTGGTGCTGTGCTCGTGTCTTGCTTTCTGGTGACGTTCTGGTAGCTGCTGCATCGAACACATATTCCTTTCAATTCATTACACTGCCTATAATGTATTTAATTCATCATGTAGACCAGGGGTGTCAAACTCAATTTCATCACGGGCCACATCAGCATTTTGGTTGCACTCAAAGGGCCGGTTGTAACTTTAAGAGTATATATATATACATATGTAAATATTTAATATAAACGTATGTATGATATGACATTATTGCCTCTGCATTGGAACATTATCAGATCGGGTAATAACTTCATAATTAACTACGTCTGAAAGCAGAAGTCTAGGGGAAATCATTGGAAGTCTCTTCAGTGAGAATGTCACAAAACTATTATTTTGTAAGCCAAATTCTGGGGGAAAATTGAAAATGTAAAAAAAAGGAACATTCTAAAAAAAAGAAAGTCAGATTCTGAAAAAAAAAATCATATTTGAGATGCATTGTGGGACATGTAGTTTATGGGCAACGTGCTTCTGTAAATCGGCATGTAACCGTATAATAAACGATATTATATTCTTTCAGAGCTCTTGTGGGGCCGCAGAAAATGAAGTCGCGTGCCGGATTTGGCCCCGGGCCTTGCGTTTGACACCCCTGATGTAGACTGTACAATGTCAACAATATTGACTCACTCCCAACACAAGTTAATAAACGCTAATGTGCTGAAATTAGTCCGACAAAGCTTTAATATTCTAAAGATATAAATCAAAGCGTATCTTTGCCTTTATGAAAAGTGTACTGGCAAAAATGGCTAAAGATGTGGTTAATTCAATGCCAAATTATTCAATCAAGTAATTAGTGGGTTTTCCATTTAGCCCTACGATTAAACTTATTATAAATGTAACCTGCAGTGCCGATAGATTCATGATGAACTATTTGGTTTATCAAATATTAAATATTAATTATAAATGGAAAAGAATGCCTGAAAAATTGCAATTTAAGGCGCCCTATTGTGCTTTTTGCTCTCTTGTAGTGTGTCATCAGTTTTTGTGCCTGAAACGCCTCCATTGGACTCCTTTGTTTACTTCTGGAACAGAGTGACATCACTATGTAACACTTATGCTGCTATTGGTTACCCCTCCAACACATTGTCCATGATAGGCTAAGGGGCGGGATATCTCTAAGCGGTTGACCGATCACAACACCGCCGGCCAGCTAACCAATCAGAGCAGACTCTGGTTTCAGACGGAGGGGCTGCAGCACAGGCAGTATGAGAACAATTAAACCAAATTAGATTTGTGTTTGTTTGTGTTAACGACACTGTACCTCCAATAGAAGACCAGCTCAACAGGAGGCATCTTGTTGGCAGGGTTCCTCCTGTCCGTCCATCACTGAGTCTCATTCCTCCGGGAGCGAGGACACTCAGCGCGGAGATGTAAGTTTCCCAGACAGATCCGTGGTGTATTTCACCCGGCGCGGCCTACGCTTATTTTATCCGTTTTGTGCGGAGAGAGTCTTGATCCCGGGCCAACGAAGCCTGGCTGAAGCCCACCGTGCTCTGCCGACGGCTCCAGCCAAAGCAGGACAAGTTCTTTTTTAATTAGAGGGTGCTTTCGGAGGAATAGGCACTACAAAGCCGTCCCTGCAGAAGCTGTCGTGAACACTTAAAGCCATAATCTGTCAGGTTTGACGTCCTTCATTTGAAACCAGGCCATATGTGAATAAAACTGGCTGCCGATGTAAACGCTTGATGCTGTGTGAAGCACATTGACAGTTTCTTTTTATCTTGTCTACTTAATGCCATATATGAAGGAACTCGATGACTCTGAACACCTCGATGGGTAAAGTGTCACCTTGCAGTCTCACTGATGAATATCCGAGTCGCTGCTGTTTGCTTAGGCTGCAGATCAATGTAAAGTCCGCGCTTCGTATTCTCTTCCTTTTCGCTGTCGTTAGAGCTCGGTCACAATTTCAGGGACTGATTTCTGGGAAATTATAAATTCAATCCCGGTGCGATCGCTCTCCGAAGCAGTGTTGGATTGTGTTACTGGATCTGTGTCGCGCAGACGGACCGCTTCGTTAATTCCCCCCCAGTTATCGTTTTTTTGCAGATGATAATAAATTGATGCAATCTCACCAGGCCTGTCAAGAAGTGCAGGGAGAACATATTTACATTTTGTGCATGATGGAGTGGCTCAGGAGTGTGGATGGATGCTTTCCAAACCCCCACATCCACTAAAACCCCCCTGCCGCCCCCCTTCTCTTTCACACTGAGTCACTGGCACTGAGACTTTCTCCTCCACTCGCTCTGTTAGCCATTAGGGGGGGGGGGGGGGTTGTGTTTAGTTGTGTTGTGTTTCGCTCTTTTATTCATCGCTCGTTCTTCCACACTGCCTCCCTTTCGTGCTTTTTCATTCCACTTCTCCCATGTCATGTGGCCTTAGTTCCTAACCCTCTCTCTCTGTCTGCTTTCTTCGTGTGTGTGTGTGTGTGTGTGTGTGTGTGTGTGTGTGTGTGTGTGTGTGTGTGTGTGTGTTAATGTGTGTGCAGGATATGATGGATGATATCTGCCAAGAGCAGTTCCTGGAGATGGGCTACCTGAACGGAGGCCAGGATCACGGGGCCAGAGGCAGAGGGGGCCCTCCGGTCAGGGGCCGCGGACTCCCCCCTGGTGGAGCACACAGGTGAGACACACACACACACACACACACACACACACACACACACACACACACACACACACACACACACACACACACACACACACACACACACACAGAAACGCCGGTTTTCTCATATATCAAGGTTTTGCTTGATATGCTCCTTTAACACGTTCTTTTTCTGAAACGGTGACATCTTAGAGCGTGTTACGAGGATTTCATAAAGGTTTCATGAAGTCTGTCCAGGTCTACATGTTTCCTAAATTCTGTAGTATTCCTTCAAGTAGAGGAACATATTTTTACCATCATGTGATTAACATCCATTTGCATGTTCGTAAGGTAAATAATGGGGCTGGAGCTCAGAGGTTAGCTTAGCTTAGCATGAATAGTGAAAACGGAGGGAAAGGGTTGCCTGAGTCTTTCAAACATCAACTGGCAACACCTTTTTATGAAGGTCACCGATGAAAGGACCAGTTTGAGGAATTCAGAGGGATGAAATTGAACACAATGTTTATTAGTGTTTATTATTTGACTACTTTATATACCTGAAGTTAAGATTGCTATTTTTGTTAGCTTGAGCACTAAATGGCACCGTTCTGTACAGGTCTACATATTCCCTAGATCCTGAAGTATTCCTTAAAGGAGAGGAACATAGGGCGGTGGTGGCGAAGTCCATAGGGACTTGGCTCAGCAACTGGAAGGTCACCAGTTCAAGTCCCTGAAAGACCAAGTGCTACCGAGGTGTCCCTGAGCAAGGCCGTACATAATGGCAGCCCACTGCTCCCAACACTAGACCGTTTCGTACTACTTCTGTACTACGTAATGACAATAAGTTGAATCTTCATCTTCAAATCATTTACCTCGGTGTTCTGCTCTCCAGGGGTCGGGGGATGCCCCCTCGTGGAGCTCCTGCCAGGGGAGGAGTACCTCGAGGCGGCCCACCCAGAGGTGGAGCAGTGAGGGGGGTCCCATCGGGGCGAGGAGGACCCCCAGCAGCACCCTCCAGAGGAGCACCAGCACCCCGAGCCAGACCCCCAGCTGCAGGACCCCCCCACAGGATGGCACACCCACCCCCCCACCAGCACACCCCCACTGCAGCCTCTGAGGGCTACGAGGAATATGTAAGTAACTTTGTTTATTGGGTTTCAACAGCATACAGTTATTCTATCAGAGCATCAAAAGTAGGTAAACAAATCTTCACTTTATAGAAAAATAAAGTGTTTTGGATATATGTTAATGTCCTTACAGTAGCATGATTATAAGATGTATTATTATGGCCTGGTGATTTGTAAAAGAAATACAGATATCGAGAAATGTTTTTGGAAGTAATTGATTTGTTTTTAATCATATATCTCATTATAATTGAAGAATACATTACAATGATTATGGTGTGAGAGGATCTTTACAAGACAAAGATATTTTATTAAGTCCAAAAACCACCAAACTTATTTCAGAATAAGATGTACTCATATTTCGCCTGTAACAAACAGTGCCTTGAGATTTGAATGTTGTCAAAACTGGGATTTTGATTACATCTGAATTAATTGTGCTGCCTTAATTATCATACAGACAAGTTAAGATATCTTGTATTTATTTTTATTTAACCAGATAAAAAAAGCATTGAGATAAAATCTAATTTTCAATGCTGACCTGGCCAAGAAGGCAGCAACGTTATACATTATTACACATAACACAGACATGTTAAATACAGAGAACACAACTAAGAAAACAAAAGACGAAAGCAGTCACTACATTAGGACTGTAAGAAAGGCACTACTTATTACTGCAAGAGCAGCTGGTGGTAAGGACCTCAGACAACTTCAATTTAAAACATGCTATTGAGACAAGTGCCCTCAGTTTGAGGCGTGATTGAAGGTCATTCCAAGACCAAGGACCATCATAAAAAAGACCTTCCTCCAGCCTCAGTCCGCACGACAGGAACCTGGACCCGTATCCAGGCTCTGGATCTGAGGTTGTAAGAGTCACAAACTGGGGCAAATCTGGCACATATGTACAGTGGAAGCTTTCCTAAAATGGCTTTATGCATTCATAAAAACCAGTGCTGCATCCTACGCATACTAAGTGATCTGTTAACTTGAAGAAATAAAAGGACGCATGGGGGATAGAAAGTGCGACAGGCAGAAGGAGAGTTTCCTGTAGAGAAATATGTAATCCTCTCCATCACGGTGTCCTCTGAATAAGATTGTTCTTGGCTCTGAATTGCTCGTCCGTCAAAACAGAAATAAGTGATTTGGGATGCTCGAGACAGGAGGGGGGGCTTGTTTGTGTTGGTGTAGTTCTTTGGGGGCATCTTGACATCCGTGATTCATGAAGAAGCCTCTCCCTAAACCTCGCTCTTGTTTCCTCCCTCTCCAGGGCTACGATGAGAGCTACACAGACACGGCCTACGAGTCATACGACAGCTACTACAGTCAGCCGCAGGCGTGAGTGAATCACCGTCTCTTTGCTCCTCGCCTGCTTCCCACCGAGCGCACACACACATCGCCTGCTTCCCACCGAGCGCACACACACATCGCCTGCTTCCCACCGAGCGCACACACACATCGCCTGCTTCCCACCGAGCGCACACACACATCGCCTGCTTCCCACCGAGCGCACACACACATCGCCTGCTTCCCACCGAGCGCACACACACATCGCCTGCTTCCCACCGAGCGCACACACACATCGCCTGCTTCTCACCGAGCGCACACACACATTGCCTGCTTCCCGCCGAGCGCACACACACATCGCCTGCTTCTCACGGAGCGCACACACACATCGCCTGCTCGGCACAAATTCGGCGCTGCTTCTTGTTTCATGGTTTCGGATAGCGAGGTTATTTAGGAGAAGCTGCTCCACGCCACAGAGCCGAGCTTTGATGTTATTCGTGGAAGCCAATTATCATCCCCCTAGACATTTCACTCAGCAGATACTTCATGTTGTTCAAGATTAAAAGTGATGTTTTCCCTTCTCATCTCTGCCTGTTTTTGACCATCAGAGAGCCAGAGTATTATGACTACGGACACGGAGAGACCACAGAGTCGTACGAGTCGTATGGTGAGGAAAACCCTTATTCTCTGTCAACAAAGATGACCCAATTTATACTGTGAATATAAAAATGTGCATACAAATAAAACAAAAACATTTTTAACTAGATGTTTTATTTCTATTTTATTCGTACTTTCACATATAGTATTTGATTGATTTTCAGATTTCCTTGATTTAGGTGTACATTTAATTCGTACCTTATCTGACATATTTCAGCAGGACTTAACATTTTATTGATACATAATAATCCAAAATCATGTCAGATTTCAAAGTAAGAGCCATTTACCGTACTTTTCGGACTATAAACCGCGATTTTTCCCCCCCATTTTTTGTGTACAGCTAACGGCCACTAGGGAACCTCCTACATCTATGGATTTTACAGGTGAAATTAACCACCTTTAACTCTATGGGCTCTAGGACCGGTCCGCGCCCGCCACCTTTAAGGGGCGGGCTCCAGCAGGAAAAGCTGGAGGCCGGAAAAGAGTGAGACAGGTAGCGCGCCAAAGTAAAAGTGGAACCGAGAGACAGAACGAGAGCAAGACAGACGGACAATTTAGCTGCTGCGGCTTATATGCAGGTGCGCTTTATAGTCCGAAAAGTACGGTACTCATCAAAGGTACCTTTTATAACACAAGCAATATTTCTTGGTGAGAAACACTGTCTTTAAACAAATCCTGAAGCGGTTTGTCCATATTGATTTGGATTATGACGATTGGTGCAATAATGACAGCTGGTAGATGTGACGCTAATTTGAATGTACATACCGCTGCTGGATCACTTAACCTATAGCAATGCGTTTGTTTGTTTGTTTGGTTATAGTTTTTATGATGGAAAATCTGAATCTAAAGAACCAGTAAGCTAAAAGAAGCATTCTGCATCCAAACATCTGTGTGTTTTGGGAGTAATGAAAAGTAGAAATATTGAAATGAGGGTATTCAAATGTTCACTCACTCAGTAATGAAACTATTATACCAAAACAAAGCCACGTATCAAATCACATTTGTCCCAGCGTGCTTTACAGATCAACAAACATGCAATACATTGTACTTTTATATTTTATTCCATTCTATTTCAATGTAAATACTGCTTTATTTAATTTTTTATTTTCCTATATTTATCTATTATAATTTTTTTAATGTTAAAATATTTCGCTATCTGTGTTTTTTTGTTGTTGTTTAACTTTTATGTATGCACCACGACACCAAGTCAAATTCCTCGTACGAGTCAACCTACCTGGTAATAAACCTGTTTCTGGTTCTAAAAGATTCAATAAAACAACTTAATACAAACTGGAGTGAATGTGCTGCGTGTCATCCCCCTAAGGTAGATTAGATATCCTCCATCTTGTCTTGTTGTAAACGTCTTTTTTTCTTCGTCCTCTCCAGGCCAGGATGACTGGAACGGGACCCAGCGAGCACCCACAGGGAAGGCCCCCCCCCCCCTCCAGAGGTGCCAAGACGCCTTACCGGGAGCACCCGTACCGACAGTACTGAAGCGGACGCGCCGACCTTAACGCGTCGCCATGACTACCGCCTGTCTCCCACGGCAGCTCTCGCTTTAAGCAGCCCGACAAAAGTAATTGTTCGTTTTGTCTTTGGTTTGGTCTTTCTCCCCGCACTGGACTTTATACGAGAGCGCACATTTGGGAACTGAAAATCGGAACTGGTTTTTTGAGATTTGACCTTCCTCCCCCCTCCCTATTTCGTCGCACAAACCCAACACTTAACCCCCAACCCACCCCCACCCTACCTTTCGCCACCGATCCCTCCAACAAACCAATCTTGCAGACGGTCAGAGGGGAGAAGTTGGCGTCCTCTTTTTTATTTACTTCTTTTTAATTTTGCTGTGTTTTTTTTTCTTCCTCTGACCCTTTTTAACCCCCCCCCCCCTTCTGGCTTTGTTTGCACTGTTGATATTTAATTTTTCTTAACTGTTTGGGAGTAAGTAGTAATTTCTAGTGGAATAAATGGCTCATTATCAACTTGTAAAAGAAATACATTTTAATTGTTTTAAATACAAATAATCTGTTGAGGGTCAGTTGCAGATTCCCATTTAGGCTACATTTCAAAATTCTGTTAATATAGCCGAATAAAAGACCTTTTAAACTCTGAATGATGTAATATAGACGCAACAAATAAATCCTAAATTAAGTGAAGGTTAAAGAATCGATGTTAATGGAATTCATTCTTGATGATGGTTTGTTTTTAAATAGTCCTAAAACGTTGTCCATTTAGACTTTAGGCAGCAATATTTGTCATTGTACGTAGAGTTTTGAAATATAGCCCTAATAGACACTGTTGAGATGGACTGTCCTCATATCCTCAATTTGTTAATACATGTTACAAATTAATTTTAAGACTCTGAAGACAAAATGTGTTCAATAAAAAACGGTTCAGGTCTTCATTTTGTGATCGGGTCCTCTATAAACTGCATGCACAAAGTAAACAAGGAAGGATTGGGACACAAATCTCCACATGGGTCTTCTCTTCCTAAAGAGAAGGGATCCTGCAGCTCAATCCGAACTCTTGTACATATTTTAAAACATCCTAACTGTACTTATTCTGCCACTAGTATCTGTACCCTCTCCATAAAATGCATTATGCTACATGTGTAAGCTTGCCTAAATAGGTTACTAAATCTGTCCAAAAGATGTTTTGCAGCAGTTTGTCAATAAAGCTTAGTTTGTTTTTTATGAAACTTAACTTGCCTTATTTGTTTCCTGTCCTAGTAAAATTCTGAAATGGCCTTTTTTTAAACAACCTCCAGCCGACAGATGTAGGTGTTTTCATTTGTTTCTCCTTCAAAAGCGCATTTTAAATCTAAATGAATGTATTGACGTCTGAAGACTTTAACCCTACTAAATGATGTCTTGATTGATTATCAAAAGAGCACAACTTATTCTTTCTCTCTCTTTCTATACTTTTTAAAAAGGACCCAGAGGTAAGACCTCTAAAATAACCTGGATAGCTTCCTAATGTGTATAGAGTTCTAAAGCATTGAATGCCTGGGTATGTATAAGACTTTTTCAATCCTCTTACCTGTGGTCGTAACCGTTAATGAGAATTGCTTTTATAGCATCTGAAAATTAACTGAATTCAAACCACCATTCAGGTCTAGGCTTCATGTCATGAAAGACGCTGGCGCGATGGCTACTTTAGTACAGAGTAATGGCAGTGCAATGGAGAGGATGGGTATAACCTAGAGAACTCCACTGTAAAGGTAACCTAACCCTAAATGTTTAATTTCGTAGTGTGTTTATCCATTGACATAAACTTGCTGGTAAATGCGTAGTTTCTTAAAATATCATTTCAGTCATGGCAACAAAAAAGACTCGCCTCACAAAAAGTAAGAAAACCGTAAATTCCAATATCATTACAGTAGTGGATTTTATGTACCAAAATAACTATTCTGTGTACTAACAAAATACATTAGTGTAAATGCAACTCTTGCTAAAATGAACAAAGCCAAATCTATGTCAATCTCTTCTGTACAGTTGAGCTGCTGTTACTTTTTTAATTTGCTGTGTAAAAGTTGCTTGCTGTAATATTTAAAAGGTTTCTGCCTGTATCTAAAAGAGAGAAAGCTTGAGTTGCATGAGCATATCTTCTCCTGTAGACATTGCATGATCTGTCTCTAGTTTCTCCCACTGTTTTTAGACGGGGTATTGACTTTGGGTTTGTCCTTCCTTCAGGCACAGCTATCGGACACTGAGCGCCCGGAGACTGACAGTCTGCTGAAGTGAGAACCAAAAGAGCCTCAGGTTGGTCCGCCGCCGCCGCATTGTTTCCACTTTTAAAGAACCACACTCCTGCTTTTCGCACACTTTACTCCTTTCCAGTTCCCGTGCAGCGAGTCTTAAAGATTGATTTGTCTACCTTCCGGGCAGCGTTAGTGTCCGTTCAAGTTTGTACAATATGAAGCCACTCGCATGACGTGTAATCCATCACAGTGCACGAGTGGATGGTTATTTTTGCAAAACTTAATTGCCTTTGTAGAAAGCAGAACTTGTTTTGGGTTCTCTCCTGGTCAAAACAGTCATGGACTCTCAGTCAGGAGGTTTTTTGAAGACATAGTTTCACATTTAAGGAACTACGCTACTAGTACTTTTGCATTCATGTGGAAAAAGTAAGCCTGGCTCTATTCAGGTGTATATCAGTATGTAGTGTCTCTACTTTAAAGAGTCCTCTACTGCTGATGTTCAGGTGTATATCAGTATGTAGCGTCTCTACTTTAAAGAGTCCTCTCCTGCTGATGTTCAGGTGTATATCAGTATGTAGTGTCTCTACTTTAAAGAGTCCTCTCCTGCTGATGTTCAGGTGTATATCAGTATGTAGCGTCTCTACTTTAAAGAGTCCTCTCCTGCTGATGTTCAGGTGTATATCAGTATGTAGTGTCTCTACTTTAAAGAGTCCTCTCCTGCTGATGTTCAGGTGTATATCAGTATGTAGTGTCTCTACTTTAAAGAGTCCTCTCCTGCTGATGTTCAGGTGTATATCAGTATGTAGTGTCTCTACTTTAAAGAGTCCTCTCCTGCTGATGTTCAGGTGTATATCAGTATGTAGTGTCTCTACTTTAAAGAGTCCTCTCCTGCTGATGTTCAGGTGTATATCAGTATGTAGTGTCTCTACTTTAAAGAGTCCTCTCCTGCTGATGTTCAGGTGTATATCAGTATGTAGTGTCTCTACTTTAAAGAGTCCTCTTCTGCTGATGTTCCGGTGTATATCAGTATGTAGTGTCTCTACTTTAAAGAGTTCTCTCCTGCTGATGTTCAGGTGTATATCAGTATGTAGTGTCTTTACTTTAAAGAGTCCTCTCCTGCTGATGTTCAGGTGTATATCAGTATGTAGTGTCTCTACTTTAAAGAGTCCTCTCCTGCTGATGTTCAGGTGTATATCAGTATGTGGTGTCTCTACTTTAAAGAGTCCTCTCCTGCTGATGTTCAGGTGTATATCAGTATGTAGTGTCTCTACTTTAAAGAGTCCTCTCCTGCTGATGTTCAGGTGTATATCAGTATGTAGTGTCTCTACTTTAAAGAGTCCTCTCCTGCTGATGTTCAGGTGTATATAAGTATGTATTGTCTCTACTTTAAAGAGTGCTCTCCTGCTGATGTTCAGGTGTATATCAGTATGTAGTGTCTCTACTTTAAAGAGTCCTCTCCTGCTGATGTTCAGGTGTATATCAGTATGTATTGTCTCTACTTTAAAGAGTCCTCTCCTGCTGATGTTCAGGTGTATATCAGTATGTAGCGTCTCTACTTTAAAGAGTCCTCTACTGCTGATGTTCAGGTGTATATCAGTGTGTAGTGTCTCTACTTTAAAGAGTCCTCTCCTGCTGATGTTCAGGTGTATATCAGTATGTAGTGTCTCTACTTTAAAGAGTCCTCTCCTGCTGATGTTCAGGTGTATATCAGTATGTAGTGTCTCTACTTTAAAGAGTCCTCTCCTGCTGATGTTCAGGTGTATATAAGTATGTATTGTCTCTACTTTAAAGAGTGCTCTCCTGCTGATGTTCAGGTGTATATCAGTATGTAGTGTCTCTACTTTAAAGAGTCCTCTCCTGCTGATGTTCAGGTGTATATCAGTATGTATTGTCTCTACTTTAAAGAGTCCTCTCCTGCTGATGTTCAGGTGTATATCAGTATGTAGCGTCTCTACTTTAAAGAGTCCTCTACTGCTGATGTTCAGGTGTATATCAGTGTGTAGTGTCTCTACTTTAAAGAGTCCTCTCCTGCTGATGTTCAGGTGTATATCAGTGTGTAGTGTCTCTACTTTAAAGAGTCCTCTCCTGCTGATGTTCAGGTGTATATCAGTATGTAGTGTCTCTACTTTAAAGAGTCCTCTCCTGCTGATGTTCAGGTGTATATCAGTATGTAGTGTCTCTACTTTAAAGAGTCCTCTCCTGCTGATGTTCAGGTGTATATCAGTATGTAGTGTCTCTACTTTAAAGAGTCCTCTCCTGCTGATGTTCAGGTGTATATCAGTATGTAGCGTCTCTACTTTAAAGAGTCCTCTCCTGCTGATGTTCAGGTGTATATCAGTATGTAGTGTCTCTACTTTAAAGAGTCCTCTCCTGCTGATGTTCAGGTGTATATCAGTATGTAGTGTCTCTACTTTAAAGAGTCCTCTCCTGCTGATGTTCAGGTGTATATCAGTATGTAGTGTCTCTACTTTAAAGAGTCCTCTTCTGCTGATGTTCCGGTGTATATCAGTATGTAGTGTCTCTACTTTAAAGAGTTCTCTCCTGCTGATGTTCAGGTGTATATCAGTATGTAGTGTCTTTACTTTAAAGAGTCCTCTCCTGCTGATGTTCAGGTGTATATCAGTATGTAGTGTCTCTACTTTAAAGAGTCCTCTCCTGCTGATGTTCAGGTGTATATCAGTATGTGGTGTCTCTACTTTAAAGAGTCCTCTCCTGCTGATGTTCAGGTGTATATCAGTATGTAGTGTCTCTACTTTAAAGAGTCCTCTCCTGCTGATGTTCAGGTGTATATCAGTATGTAGTGTCTCTACTTTAAAGAGTCCTCTCCTGCTGATGTTCAGGTGTATATAAGTATGTATTGTCTCTACTTTAAAGAGTGCTCTCCTGCTGATGTTCAGGTGTATATCAGTATGTAGTGTCTCTACTTTAAAGAGTCCTCTCCTGCTGATGTTCAGGTGTATATCAGTATGTATTGTCTCTACTTTAAAGAGTCCTCTCCTGCTGATGTTCAGGTGTATATCAGTATGTAGCGTCTCTACTTTAAAGAGTCCTCTACTGCTGATGTTCAGGTGTATATCAGTGTGTAGTGTCTCTACTTTAAAGAGTCCTCTCCTGCTGATGTTCAGGTGTATATCAGTATGTAGTGTCTCTACTTTAAAGAGTCCTCTCCTGCTGATGTTCAGGTGTATATCAGTATGTAGTGTCTCTACTTTAAAGAGTCCTCTCCTGCTGATGTTCAGGTGTATATCAGTATGTAGTGTCTCTACTTTAAAGAGTCCTCTCCTGCTGATGTTCAGGTGTATATCAGTATGTAGTGTCTCAACCATAGGCGGCGCGTGAGGCTCAGGTTTGAGAAGGCTAAATAACTTTTTTTACCTGACGCTGCCCGCCTCCGGCGTCTATAGAGAAGAGATCAACTCAGTGAAAGCACCGCCTGCTGACCAATCAGAGCTCAGTGTGCGGGGTTTAAATCTATCAAGTCATATTACAGGATAAAGGAAATACAGTTTAAACTGCAGTAGCCTGCAGAGAAGACGCCGACGTGTCGCACTTATCATTCATATCACATCATCAATCAGATCATCGATCATATAATATCATAATATAGCATATATTTCCTTATCTGAGTCAGCTTCTCCAGCCGTATCTGGCCGTGCAACACTTAGGCTACATTGTCACACATACTGTACGCAGAAGTATTATTTTAAGCAACACATTAAGTTGACGAAACACTCACATGTAATTAAAGTCAGATCCACTCGTGTCTTAGACGGGCAGTGATATCATAAACCTGCTGTGCGCATTGATTCAAACACTGTAGTTTATTTATTTTCTAACCAGTTGTTCTGTGTTCTCCTCGCAGCAGCTCTGTGGCTTGTATCCTGGATTATATGTTTAAGTCATGGATGTTTAAAGTTCATATTTGTCTAATATTAGTTTACTTTTCATTAATGAAGTATGACGCTTGTCCCTGTTTGTGATTGGTCAAATGTAGCTAACCCCGCCCCTTTCACGTGAACGCGCTCTCAGCTGGAGAGAGAAACCCTGGCTTGATTTACCGAGTTGATACCAGCGTCGTAGGACCCCTTAGCGCAGGGGTCTCCAACCTTTCTTCATCCGAGAGCTACTTGCATCACATCGCTTACATTTATTCACAGAGCCCTCATCAGTTGAATTAAGCTATTCTTTTGTACACGTGTGAAATTGCAATACCTAAAGCTTATCACAAATCTTAACTTCACATCAAGGTCCAAGAAAACGAACATGTCTCACATATTATCATGGCCCACATAGTGAGTACATCACTGAGAATTCACATAAATGTCCTTAATCACCACCTGACAAGCTACGGCACTTATGGTCAAATAAGTGCATTCCCTCTTTGTTACAGTCAGTGAGATGAATGGCGCTGCATGGAGTCCACCAGAGGTGTGCTGGAGTGTACCCACTTAGGTTCACTCTAATAGTCGTTTAATTGTTCAGTCAGTCTTGTTCTGTATTTAGATTTCATTCATGTCAGAAAAAGCTGCTTCAAAAAGGTCTGTAGAACAGAACCAAATACAGCAGACGTGTTCAGTGCTGCTCGGTGAATGTTCTTATAGTTTTCTGGGTCGACAAGGCTCCAGAAATGTTCTGAGTTTTGCTGAGACTTCAGCTGAACATGATTTTGGAGATTTATAACCTCCACCTCCACAGGATTGACACTGAACAGTTCAGCCATCTTTTTATTCTTCTTCTTCGTCTTGCCATTAAATTATAAACCATAATAAATCAATTGTATATGTCTAGCCTCCCTATATCTGTGTGTGAATTTGCTCCATCCTCAAAAACAAAAAACTAATACTTCTGCAGTCGAGCTGCAGCTTCTCGCAACGGTCTTCTGTTAAAAAAGGGAGTAAATACAACAGCATTATAAAAACAAAAATAGTGCATGTGGGTGCACACTTATTCTCTGTCTTACTGTTACATGAATCCCATGAATGTATGGGATTAAGTTAGCTTCATCATATCGCAATCAGTGATTAAGTGAATAATAAAGTAGGCTTGTTTGAGACACATTGCGGCTCGCCTCGAAAGTAGACGAGAGTAGCCGATCGCAGCCGGGGGAGGTGTCAAAAAGCTCGTCTTAAGTCGGACAGCTCGGACTCGGAGTCGGCTTGACTGGCTGGGTTTGCAATGGCGGAAATTGCGTTGGCGTTTTTCGTTGCAGATGAAGTGGATGCAATAGAAATGCTCCTCCCTCTTAATGTTTGCAAACTGATAGGTGGACAGGCTACAAATAATCAGTCCCTTCAGATCCGCACACATGAAGCTTCATGAGCATGAATTGAACAGACCTGCTGCTGTGTTAATTCTTTAGCTGCCGCTTTAAGCTTTATGATGTGTACAACATGGATGTAATTTGATTTAATCTTGCCATTTTAAATGATGTATTCAATAAATAAGGTTAACCCAAATCATTACATTACAATAGATGTTATTTTAATGATTTGGTTTAACTTAAAGAGAAACTTTATTGTTATTGCACATATTACAGGTACTGAGACAACGAAATGCAGTTTAGCTTCTAACCAGGTGCAACAAGCAGTGAAGTGGAAAGTAATGTACACAATCTACAGAATAACATATAGAATGAATTGAATGATGAATAAACAGTGGGGTATGAATACACTAGATATCAGCCTGTGAGCAGTATGAACAGTGTGTATGAATACACTAGATATCAGCCTGTGAGCAGTATGAACAGTGTGTATGAATACACTGGATATCAGCCTGAGAGCAGTATGAACAGTGTGTATGAATACACTAGATATCAGCCTGTGAGCAGTATGAACAGTGTGTATGAATACACTAGATATCAGCCTGAGAGCAGTATGAACAGTGTGTATGAATACACTAGATATCAGCCTGAGAGCAGTATGAACAGTGTGTATGAATACACTAGATATCAGCCTGAGAGCAGTATGAACAGTGTGTATGAATATGCTAAGATATATAAAGTATGAAAACGGTAAGCAGTATAGTATAAAATATATAGATATTAATTTCATGATGATAAACATTGTGGAACAATGATGAAAAATGGGAATGGATGTGGCGACGTAAAACTGACACAAAACAACAACAAACTTTTGCCAGCCAATGGGAGAGCTTCATCAGCAGCACGTGGTAAAACCCACCAATGAGCGCTCAGCTCGAGATACCAGCGAGCCGTTTCCCATCAAGCATTTCGCTTCCGCAGCTCGTGGTGAGCAACTGCGCCAACTCGCCTCGCCTCGCTCTCAAGGCTGCGGGCGTCTTTGTCCCGCGAGATTTCAAAGTCTCATGTGGGCGAGCCTCCAGAGCAAGTCGGACAAAATGACTAACCATCATGCAACGCGCGAGCAAGACGTTGATCGCAACTGCGCAGGTTTTGCTTGTCTCAAACAAGCCTAGTTTCTTTCGGGTCACGATCAGCCTGTCACTCATTATTTTCATGGAGGGGGCGGGGCTTGGTGGAACGGAGAGGAGACGGTGATCGCGGAAGCTTTCCTCCTGCCTTCACAAACTTTACACACGTATTTATCAACTGAAAATAGCAAGAGGACATTCATACTCTGCAATCCAAGACTTGATTGAATCCACCAAAAACCTGACATGATGATAACGAGTGTTTTTCAAAAAACCTATCCCTCCCTGTGTGTCTGGGCCGCAGCGACAGGGCCTGATTCAGAGCGGGTCATTCTGCTGTTGGTTCTGGTCTGGTGTTGGTGGAGAAGGCAGACTGCTCCGTGTGTGGTGTCGCTGTGCCGCTGTCACGTCTGTTCCTGCCCTGACCTGTTGATCTCTGCGTCACCGGCCAATTTGATATTCGTGTAATTCTAAAATCAAAAAACGTTATTGTCCAGCCGCGGTGGGAAAATCAAGAAGCAACCTTACAACACTATAATCGATAATTGAGTGGCGAGCTACTAAAAAGCTGATCGACGTGTTGGAGAGCCCTGCCTTAGCGAGATCTCGTTTTTTAGGGTTAGTTAAGATAACTCAAACATATCCAGGGTCTGTTGAACTGGCTAAGTGCTAATGTCAAAGACACAAACATTATATTTTTTATTTTACCAGGATGCAGTGACACAAATATTTGGGAAGGCTTAGCCTTCCCTAGCCGACAGTACCCGCCGCCCCTGGTCTCTACTTTAAAGAGTCCTCTCCTGCTGATGTTCAGGTGTACATCAGTATGTAGTGTCTCTACTTTAAAGAGTCCTCTCCTGCTGATGTTCAGGTGTATATCAGTATGTAGTGTCTCTACTTTAAAGAGTCCTCTCCTGCTGATGTTCAGGTTGTACATCAGTATGTAGTGTCTCTACTTTAAAGAGTCCTCTCCTGCTGATATTCAGGTGTACATCAGTATGTAGTGTCTCTACTTTAAAGAGTCCTCTCCTGCTGATGTTCAGGTGTATATCAGTATGTAGTGTCTCTACTTTAAAGAGTCCTCTCCTGCTGATGTTCAGGTGTACATCAGTATGTAGTGTCTCTACTTTAAAGAGTCCTCTCCTGCTGATGTTCAGGTGTATATCAGTATGTAGTGTCTCTACTTTAAAGAGTCCTCTCCTGCTGATGTTCAGGTGTATATCAGTATGTAGTGTCTCTACTTTAAAGAGTCCTCTCCTGCTGATGTTCAGGTGTATATCAGTATGTAGTGTCTCTACTTTAAAGAGTCCTCTCCTGCTGATGTTCAGGTGTATATCAGTATTGTAGTGTCTCTACTTTAAAGAGTCCTCTCCTGCTGATGTTCGGGTGTATATCAGTATGTAGTGTCTCTACTTTAAAGAGTCCTCTCCTGCTGATGTTCGGGTGTATATCAGTATGTAGTGTCTCTACTTTAAAGAGTCCTCTCCTGCTGATGTTCAGGTGTATATCAGTATGTAGTGTCTCTACTTTAAGAGTCCTCTCCTGTTGATGTTCAGGTGTATATCAGTATGTAGTGTCCTCTACTTTAAAGAGTCCTCTCCTGCTGATGTTCAGGTGTATATCAGTATGTAGTGTCTCTACTTTAAAGAGTCCTCTCCTGCTGATGTTCAGGTGTATATCAGTAGTAGTGCCTCTACTTTAAAGAGTCCTCTCCTGCTGATGTTCAGGTGTATATCAGTATGTAGTGTCTCTACTTTAAAGAGTCCTCTCCTGCTGATGTTCAGGTGTATATCAGTATGTAGTGTCTCTACTTTAAAGAGTCCTCTCCTGCTGATGTTGAGGTGTCTATCAGTATGTAGTGCCTCTACTTTAAAGAGTCCTCTCCTGCTGATGTTCAGGTGTATATCAGTATGTAGTGTCTCTACTTTAAAGAGTCCTCTCCTGCTGATGTTCAGGTGTATATCAGTATGTAGTGTCTCTACTTTAAAGAGTCCTCTCCTGCTGATGTTCGGGTGTATATCAGTATGTAGTGTCTCTACTTTAAAGAGTCCTCTCCTGATGATGTTCAGGTGTATATCAGTATGTAGTGTCTCTACTTTAAAGAGTCCTCTCCTGCTGATGTTCAGGTGTATATCAGTATGTAGTGTCTCTACTTTAAAGAGTCCTCTCCTGCTGATGTTGAGGTGTCTATCAGTATGTAGTGCCTCTACTTTAAAGAGTCCTCTCCTGCTGATGTTCAGGTGTATATCAGTATGTAGTGTCTCTACTTTAAAGAGTCCTCTCTGCTGATGTTCAGGTGTATATCAGTATGTAGTGTCTCTACTTTAAAGAGTCCTCTCCTGCTGATGTTCAGGTGTATATCAGTATGTAGTGTCTCTACTTTAAAGAGTCCTCTCCTGCTGATGTTCAGGTGTATATCAGTATGTAGTGTCTCTACATGTCTCCATGCTTTAATGTTCAACAAGCTCTTTATTTTTCTCATACTGCCTGTGCTGCAGCATCTCTTTTCACCCTCTGTCTGAAACCAGAGCCCAGTCTGCTCTGATTGGTTAGCTGGCCATCTCTGTTGTGATTGGTCAACCACTTAGAGATGTCCCGCCCTTCGCCTATCACGTACAATGTATTGGAACTTTAGCCAATAGGAGCGCGAGTGTTCCCATCGCACATCTTTGTCAAAATATCTATCCAATACACCTTCTGTCTATTTAGTCAGTGTTCACACGTGAGTTTGGCACTTTATAGTCAACAACCGGAGGTCAATTGTTACTAAAAAGTGTACATTTTAATTTAAATGCCTGTTCGAGCCCAGATATTAGTTGTCAAATCATAATTGAGTTTCTTTTTATGAGTTGATGTAAAATGTTGGTTTAAATTGGCATCTCATCTTGATCAAAGTTCCCTGAATTGTTGTACATATAATGAATATGATATCGTCTCGTGATTCAACTTGTGATTCACACCCCTGCCTGGCAACTGGTCCGAATCACAAAATAGTCTTGTCACTATTCTCCCTGTTAAACTGTACTTTGTTACCCCTCGCTTTCTGACCATTATGCTAGCTGTTCCTCGTCGTTAAGCTAAGCTAAGCTAACGAGCTACTGGCTGTAGCTTCCTGTTTGCTATACACACATATTTGGGTTCTCAAAAAAATGCCTTTTCAGCTGAAATCACCACTAAAGACGCTTTTAGTCCCGTTTTGCAGCTGACAAAACCCCCCGCTGTGATGGATTAGCCCTCCTGCTGAAATGTGAATTCTACACAATTTGTAGGTAATGGTCTAAAACCTTCAAAACCACTGGTATGGTTCTCTAACTTTTCCCATTTCCCCAAAAGACCATTGAAAGAAAGTTTGCAAGCGTTATGCAGCCGCAGCACGTTGGTGATATTCACAGCGTTTCAGAGGTTGGTTGATTCTGATGATTGCCCGGCTCCTGTCAGTCGCCTCTTGACAGTGCGTCGCTGTGTGGCCTCGCCAGCCTTCAGCGAGTCTGAAGGCTCAGGGAAAGTGACTAATGAGGATCCGTAGCTCAGAGCGCGCTGACAGAAGGAAAACAGGAACGAGAGGACTCGGCTGAAATGGAACGAGCAGCAGCGGAGAGGTGTCGCAGGGATTCTTCTGATGTCGTGCGTGTGCCTTGAAGGCAGGGAGGGAAGTTAAATGAAGCATCCAAAAGTAATGCTCGGAGGTCAACTCTGAGAAACAGAACTGTCGCTGGGATTTCAGTCGAGGGAAGCTGGATAACGAGCTTTTAAAGAACATTCTGAGATGGAAAGGTCACTGACTTGTTTGATGAATGTTTTTCAGCTCGACTGCTGCCAGTTTTCAGACATATCAGAAATAAATGCTTGTTGCTTTGGACATCTTTTCACTTAAGTGCCTTGGTGGAGAATTTGACTATTTAGTAATGAAACGATGTAGAGATTCAAGTCCGGACTTCATGGACATCTTGATTTATGAAAGAAATATGTCCGCTCTTTGGTTTCTCATTGGCTTTCGTGAGTGCTGCCAAATACTCAAAACCACGACCTGTGAGCACACTAGCTGCTGATTGAATCATTAATGCACTTAATCCAAAAGCCTTGCCAGTAATTATGTGTTACTTAACAAAATGCTTTGCTGCTCTCTCTCAAAGAGCTGGCAGGAAAATGACCTTTGAATGATTACAGCCACTGCTCACAAATGGAAAAGAAAACACGACCTCCTATCTGCCGTTAAATGACTTTAAAGTAGACGACGAGTTGTGACCTAAAGGTTAGAAATAAGACGAGTGTAAGGAAAAATGACTGTCCAGACAATTGCCCTTTAGTTTCTAAAACATGAAATGGATGATTTCTAGAAATGAATTAATAGTAGTAGGACCATTATACATTACGATTTCGGCTAGTCTTTTTTAAATACATTGCAGCGCTAACAAAATGTTGTTTATTTAACTTGCTGTCATTTGATTTGTAAGATTGACCTTCCGGCAATTATTTGGCGACATAATAACACACACATGTTAACAGTTGGATTTTACATTTCTTTACATCATAAACATTGAACTGACGTACTCAGACTCTTTACTTAACGAAAGATATAATACTGTGGCCTTGAAATACTCAATTACAATGAAAAGTCCTGAATTTAAATAATAGGTAGCAAAGTACTCAGTTTTCAAATTGGCTTTCAAGCTAGTAACTAAGAGTGTTTTGAAATTGAAGACGTGTAGGAACTTCGCTTAGCCCTCAATGTTTAACGTATCAAAAAAATGGTTCACATAATTTTTTTTCTTAGTATTTCATGACTTTTCTTAATTTAGTGAATTAACACGAAGACCTTTTTTAAATGTCCTGTACGCACTTTGTACCATCGGTGTTCCTTGGGGTCAATTTGACTTTGTTGATTGTGTCGGATGATATTGACGGGACTATTACATCATTGTAAAACAAAACGACCCTCTGCTTTAGTTATTGGTGCTTTAACAACATCAAAAAGATCTTACTTTAACATTTTATTTCAATCAGTGAGATTTTATGGTGATTTATATATTTTTTGATACATAATAGGAATTCTGGATGCATAAAGGGGTCTGTAGGGGGAAGGTTGGGGCGCCAGAGACATACATTTAGGTTAAAATGCGGAATATTATCATTGTCTTGAGTCTTAAACTACTGGGGTTAGATTGACCCCAGTAGTTTAAAGGGTGTAAAGTCAACCTGAGGATAACAGGAGGCTGAAAGCAGCATATCACGTGTTTTATATATGTCAGAAGAAGCTACTAAATATGGGTGATAAATACGTGTTTAGGGGGCGGTGGTGGTGAAGTCGATAGGGACTTGGCTCGGCAACTGGAAGGTCACCAGTTCAAGTCCCGGCAAGTGCTACCGAGGTGTCCCTGAGCAAGGCACCGTTCCCCACACTGCTCCCCGGGCGCCGTTCAAAATGGCAGCACACTGCCTCCTAACACAGGATGGGTCAAATGCAGAGAAACCGTTTCCCCACGGGGATTAATGAAGTATATCTATCATGTTGTAAAAAGTACAATATTTGCCACTGGAATATAGGAACGTAGCATATAATGGAAATACTAAGGAAAAATACATGCGTCTATTCTATCAGGCATATTTTGAAATTGAAACGGTGTAGGAGCTTTACTGAAAGAATAGATATTGTGTGTTTGACTATAGTCTCTCAGATTTATTTTTTTATTACTGATTTTTATTCATTTAATTTCTATGTAAATACTGTTATATTTTACTATACGTTTGTATTATTTGTAATATATTTCAAGTTTACTTTAATGTATTCAAATTCCTCGTATACGTGTCAACCTACCTGGTATTAAACCTGTTTCTGATTCTTCTGATTCTCTCCTGTGACTTCTCTCCTCTGCAGGGAAGAAGTACGGAGCAGCTCAGCATTAAGGAGGTGGTCGGACGAGAGGAGGGGGGGGGGGGGGGTTCTGGTGCCAAATAGTGTCCGAGGAGGAGAGGTGGCTCAGCTGGGAACCCAGAATACCCAGAGACATTTCAAGTGGACTATTTTCTACATTTCCTCTAAGCTGAATGATGTTATATTCTGACAGTGAAGACGCACACTGACGCCAAGCTGCTTCTCCAGACCCCCCTCTCTTCAACAGATGTAATTGTTCCAGTCTAATTCACCATAAAATGAGCACTGCTGTTATAGTACGCTGTGAAATCGTCTTTAATTTCTATTAACTCTTGGATTAGACGTGATGATATTTTCTGCAAGGCAAGCAGAATCGTGTACATTTAATTAGAATTGTTTTACATTCTTGTTGCGTGTTATTTGGTACCCATGCCTTATTGCCGATGCCTGGAGAGAGTGGATCGCTATCTCGCACTCTCACACACACCACCACCTTGGCATAGCACGGCCTGTCCAAGCCCTGAGGATATGAAATGCTAATGTACTCACATGTAGCCTCTCCGCAAATGTGCAACACTTTCAAAATCATCGCTGGCCTGCTCTCAGCGTCAGCATCTATTTATGATAATAGAGCGAGATTCGGAGAGCTGCGTGTGAGAAAGGGCGGAGGGTGAACACAGACATTACTAACCACCCTCCATCCATCCATCATGTTCTGTTGATTTGATTCCCTCTATGCCATTTTCTGCCATCATCACTGATGGTATTATGGCTGCCTGTGGTGCACAGCTACATTTAGAGGTCAAAACTATACTTTCCTTTATTAAAAACCAATGTATCTGCCCCGATTCGCCGGTCAGAGGCTCCATTTAGCTTATTGAAAACGCTAGCCGCTCAGAGGATGCAACACTGGATATTAGAATAGAAACCATCATCTGGAATGAAACGTCAACAGGCCATATCCAAAACAGATCATTTTTCAGTCTTTATGTGCTATTATGTCTAAAATAATGATTTCAGTGTCTCCTATAATCTAATGAAAGATAAGTGATGGCGGTGGAAGCCATCTGCTTTGTTGGAATCGATGAACTGTCAAGAGCGGGAGGGTGGAAGAGAAAGTAAATGTTGCTGTGCCGTGATCAATAAAAGTAGAGTTGAAAATGAGCAAGCCAGTATCAGTCTGTGTTGTTTCCCTCTCGGCTGGAGCGGCTGTGTGTCCCCACCTCCGTGCAGGCGGCTGGTGGGTGAAGAGATGGAGGTGAGAGACAGGAGGCCTTCTGGTGCTAAAGGGGGGGGGGACAGAGTATGGAGGAGGACGTGTTAAAGTGTGTGTGAGAGGTGGAAATACTGTGGGAAGATATGGTGGACAGCTGGATTGCACATTCACACCATGAGAGGAACATCGCATGCTGATTCCTGTGACAATCAGCCTCCACAGACACATCAGCTGCCGCTCATCAGAGCCAATCATCTCGCTGACATCAAGTGGGCTCCTCAGAAGCTTTGAAGAGGCATAAGGACGGTTACTGTAATAAGCAGTTCTTTCTTATATTCACACTGTAGAGATCTAAACTCAGCTAATTCAAAAAGTACAAGGAAATCTGGCCCACAAATAAAACTTCTGCTTGTCTTATATTATACTCCTTAAATATATATGTTCAAATGTATTACACAGTATTCATGTACATAAGCCACATTTTCAAATACATTCAGTCAATTAAAGTTGGAAACATTTTCTAACAAATCTAAGCTGATGAGAAAAAGATATAACCCCAATAACTTATTTCCTTAACAACCTTGAAATACACCCCATTTCCTCTTATTATAATCAATCTGAAGCTTCTGTTTAAGGAATGAGCTGCGAACAGAATAACTGAAGCCTTCTGGAGAGCTGGGGTGGAGGCCGTTTTTTTCTTAAAGCATTTTCAAGTAACAAGTATAATTCATTGGATTGATTTTTCCAACTTATAACTTCACTTATGAGGCAATATAACCAACACAGTCTCACGGCATTTCGTGTTATAGTCACACAATTAATCTGTTGATTACACGAATCAATAGATTAATTTTGTGGCTATAACACGATTTTTGCATTTTTTTCGTGTCACACAGAACGATTTTAAAAGCAATGTAAATAATAACAAATTAGAAGGAAAAAGAGATACAAAAAAAATACAGATTTCAGTATTCTGACGATTTTAGAAGTATTGTATTTCTATTGGTAGTGTGTTTCGTGCCTGCACCAAATAATAACAGATTAGAAAGAAAAAAAGATTTAAAAAAATGCAGATTTCAGTATTCTGCGGCTCTGAGCCATTTCTTTTCCTCGCGGACGTAAAAAAAACTCCGACATTATACTATTTAAAATAAAAGGGTTAGGCTTAAAGGTGGGGTAGGTAAGTTTCAGAAACCCGCTCGAGATCGCTAGAATTTGAAAATACACAACCGGAGAAAATCTGCCACTTCCTCACAGAGCCCCTCCTCCAACACACACGAACGCGCACATGACCAATGAGGGCACGAGATAAGTGTGTGCCCCGATGGAAGGCTGACAAGCAGGGAGGCCATCCAATCCGTTTAGCCGGCACTTTTTACAGTATTACGGCTTCTACAGATCACATTTTTTTATGGATTTGTTGTTAAAGCACTTCAGATATTCATTGCTATCGGGATGTTAAGAGCATTCCATGGAATATAACAAAAAGTGTATCTCAAGCCGGTTTCTGAAACTTACCTACCCCACCTTTAATATATTGAGCAAGAAAATGTTTTTATGAACCCCACAGCTTCTGGTCTTCCAAGACCCGACCGGACAAAAAGACGTGGTGCAGGCACGGAACATACTACCTATAGAAATACATTGCTTTTAAAATCGTTCTGTGTGACACGAGAAAAATGCGAAAATCGTGTTGGTGAACACGAATCAAGAGATGAAATGAATTCCGTGACTATAACACCAAATGCCGTGAGACTGCATTGATATAACTCCCCTCTAGTCAGCGGCCCAGCCCTTCGTATGTGTTTCTGTATGTGGCCCTCTGTGATAAAGGTTTGGACACCCCTGGTATAGATCCTTTTTTAAAGCCCATAAGAAGGGCCAATGGTGCACAATCGGGATAACATGTTTCCAGAAGTCCATAAGCATCAAGGTACTTGTGGACAATGCTGCGAATGGATCTGGCCCTTCCTACATCCAGGACATGGTGAAACCGTACACCCCAGCACGTGCACTCCGCTCTGCATCAGCCAAACGGCTCGCTGCACCCGCACTGCGAAGGGGACCCAAGTTCCCATCAGCAAAAACACGTGGGTTTGCTATCCTGGCTCCAAAATGGTGGAATGAGCTCCCCATTGTCATCAGGACAGCAGAAAGCTTACACACCTTCCGGCGCAGACTGAAAACTCATCTCTTTCGACTCCACCTCGAGCGATAGAATTACTAACAAAGAACTGCTAACAGAGCACTTATATACTAATAAAGGACTGGCTTATCTATAGCCAGTTGAGTAGCACTTGAAATGTGTGGCTCTATGAAACCTGATGTACTTTATGATTCTGTTTTCTTCAAGGTTGTATCTTCTTGGTCGAACGCACTTATTGTGCGTCGCTTTGGATAAAAGCATCAGCTAAATGCAATGTAATAATGTAATGGATTTGGCGACATCTCAACATGTCAGCAGCCAGTAAGTATGACAACAAGTTACGGGTGTACCATGAAGAGAGCATATTGAGATGTTGCTGTTGCAGAGGTTCTTCCTCATGAATCTTGTCATCAGTCTTTGAACAACGATGGGGAATGATGTATGTGTACAAAGAAGGTATGTTTTTTAGGCAAACCTCACATTGCTAACACTGGTCAGGTGGTCTTTGGTCACAGGTGTGAGGGGGCGTGGCCTGGGGAACAAGGAAGAGAATTGTTTGTGGTGTGGATGGAGGACATGTTTGTGGAGGAGTAATAAAGGAGCCTTCAGTGCAGAGGAGAAAACACGTTTAACTAACTGTGTGATTTGAGGATTTTAAATACTGAGCGGAGGACTGGAAGTCAAGCCAAGACCAGATTCCCAACAACTGCATCTGGTAAGTCGTTCTGTGTTTTATTGAAAAGCATTGTTTTGGGGTTATATATTATTCCCTTTGGAAAGGAGCGCATACAGATTTTTGTTTTGAGGATGTTTGGATTGGATAATGCGAACTGTTTTGAATTGGACACACTTTTGAACGGTTATTTCCACCACAGCACTCGTACATATGCTCATATTAAATGCTCTCGAACTTTTATTTAGGTCCTCTCAAGGCTTTATTAAGTAGAACACCGACTTTCCAAAGTGATTGTTGATGTCTGCGAAGGCATTGTGTCTCTTTGGTGGTGTTTTCTGCACAGGCCCGGTCTCATCGTGGAAGGCTCAGAGGGGACCAGAGTACAAGAATTAGGCCAGCTATAAAAAGTGGATGAATCTCACTTTTGAAATGATTGCCATGAAAGACTTACGAGATGCTGCAGTGCAAAGTGGGGCAGCGTGAAGCATCCTGTGTGTGTGTGTGTGTGTGTGTGTGTGTGTGTGTGTGTGTGTGTGTGCCTGCAAGACAGAGACTGGAAGCACATCTCGCTTTGTTTATTAATGAAGGGGAACAGTGAGTGCTTCTGTGTGTGTGTCGGTTTCTGCCGAGAGGCTGATGGAAAGAGAGAGAGAATGAGAAGTGTCTTTACATCTGTGCGTGGGAGGATATTGCTAGAAAATGTCATACCTGTCATGTTTCCTCAATAACATTTATCAAATTGTGAGGTAAAATTTAAAGAGCAACACGCCTCATTTTAAGTGCAGTTTCGAATCTGAAAGCTCTCGACAGGAAGACCTTTCTCTAATCCCATTGATATTCAAAACCTGGCGCCTGTGCGTTCGAGCTCACACCGGTGTGTTCACAAGTTGAATTCTTACGATCCCTTGTGGCAAGAAGAGATCAATCAGAATCAGAATGCCTTTATTAGACCCACAGAGGGGGCATTGCATCCTTCCAGCAGGACAGAGCCACAGGCAGCTCGATGCTACATATGTTGAGAAAAAAGTACTAAGTTATGATATAATAAAAATGTAATATAAAAAAAAAAAAAAAAAATACTTTCCAAAATACAAATCCTGTATCCAGTTTGTATATTACAGTTATTAATGGCATATGTATATAATGTATATATTGCACATAGTTTGATGGTATTTAACTGCAGCAAGTTACACAATTTACAAGATACAAAATGCAAAAAAAAAACACCTTGTAACGGTTCTAAGGATTTAGCAGCCAGATATAAATTACAGTTATTAACGTTATATATATATATTGCACATATTGCACATAGTTGTTTGGTCAACGGACTTGAGCTTTACTGAAGTTAGCCTTTTCTTTAATGTCCAGACTGCTCAAATCAAATCAAAGTTTATTTATAAAGCACATTTAAAAGCGATCTCTGGTCGGGCCAAAGTGCTGTACATGTAATAAATACTACAATTACTTAAAAACACATTACTACATTCATAATAAGAGACAATAAATTACAACAGATATATAGAGAACACAGGGAAAAGTCCTGACTAAAAGGCCAGGGAGAAGAAGTGTGTTTTAAGTGTAGATTTAAAAGCCCCTAGGGTCTGGGCCGACCTCACATGAAGGGGCAGACTGTTCCAGAGCCAGGGGCCAGCTGCTGCGAAGGCTCGGTGACCTCGTCTTGGGCACTACCAGCAGCAGCTGATCAGCCGACCTTAAGGCTCTGGCTGGGGTGTAGCCAGAGGCGGCGCTAGGGGGTGGCTACTTGGGCTCAAGCCCCGGATGTTTTCTGAAAAGCCCCGGATATTTCACTTAAAAAAAAAAAAAACATTTAAAAAAAAAAAAACGTCTCGGGAGTAATGTGCAGTACCGGAGTCCACCAGAGAGGCAGCCACTGCGGGACATTAGCCTGCCTACTGCGTAGCCTGCCCTGAAGAAGAAGTGATCCTTCCTAGTGCCTGACGAGTTTTAAGCTAATAGCCTATAAAGTTATGGATATTAGAAAGTTATTGTCATCGAAACAGGCGCCACAAGCTGCAGCAGCAGCAGTATCAGCAGCAGACAACAATGTCATCACCAGCAGTGAATAAATGGATGATGTTTCAGGTTTGTTAATCTAATAGTGATATCTGCACTCTGGCTGACTGAATAAGAAGTGAAAAAGTATACATAACAAGAGAACTGACAGGCAACCCTCTGAATCAGACTCCGATTGGCTGTGACTGCATCCACTCAGAGTGTCCGATTCAGAAACGTGACTCTGACACTCTTTACGTCACAAACAAAGATGGTGGATGAGAATAGATAAAACGATAAGCAATGCGCCAGAATCAAGGTGAGACTATCCGCATCCTTTAAAACTCTACGCACATTGGTTTCACCTTAATAAGTAAACGACTATTTGAGTGCGTTAAGGCATTAGTTTGCTTCATTAAAGGGTGTTAATGAGTGTTCTCCAGTGCCTTTTGTCCGCTTTAAGGTGTTATTAAGGGCTAATGTTGCTCTCAAAGTGCACCAGATTGATGCTCTCAACTTCAATATTTAAAAAATAAATCTTCCCGGGGGAGCATGCCCCCGGACCCCCCAAGAGGAGGCGACGACCCCCCCTAAAGGATGTTCGGTCCACCCCCCACTTATAAAAAATAGCACTGTACCCCTGCACCCCCCCCCCCCCCCAACCCAACGACTCCTGGGCTAAGCCCCGGATCTCCTACAATCCTAAATCCGCCACTGGGTGTAGCGCTGGAGGAGTTCGGCTATATAGGCCGGAGCCAGCCCATTTAGGGCTTTAAAAACAAATAAAAGGAGTTTAAAATCAATTCGTGCAGCTGCTTTCTGCACTAGCTGCAGAACGCAGCTGCACGTCGACTATGACGCCTAGTCCATACCCACGTACAGAGCGTTGCAGTAGTCCAACCTCGAGGTAACAAAGGCGTTATTAACCCTTTCCAGGTCTTTAAAAGATAAAAACGACTTGGTCTTGGCCAATAGTCATATTTAAAAAAAAAAAAAAAAAGCAGGTTTTGTCTACGCTGCTGACCTGCTTATCGAATTTAAAAGCGCTCAGGTACAGACTGGGAGAAACAATGAATGCTGCTCCAACTTGGCCAACTTCCTTCAGACATCATTAAACTTCTCCTCGTCTCAGAGGCAGAGTTCAGTTGAAAGAAGGTGTTTGGACCTGTGAATCAAAACCGTATTCTGAACACATTCCTGTTTGAGAGGGGTCTGCCTGCAGACCTCCACTCTCAGGACACCTCCACTGTCAGACTCAGTACAGGAAGTGCACGCTAAGAATTCCAAAATAAAATCACCACTATCAGTACAGTGCCACTTTCCAAACAGGAAATGCACGCAAATACAAAATAAAATCGGATCGTGACACTTATTATATACATATATATATATCTATATATATATATATATACGGACACCTTGTATTGTAGTTACTATCAGTACAGCTGCAGCGCCACTTTCCGAACAGGAAATGCACGCTAATACAACATAAAATAGTGGAGGTCTGCACTGGAACTGTCCTGAGAGTGGAGGTCTCTAGGCAGGATCCCATGGCCAATTTAGGGGATTTACAAATAGACAGGAGAAGTAACTGAAGCGGGGCCCAGGCAGGAAATAGTGTCTAATGAAAGATGAACGATGTTGCCAAAGCTATAGCTATCAGCTTTGGTGACACACTGAAGTAGCAGTATATTTATTTCCTCGCCAAATATTATTGAAGGTCAACAATGCCAGTGAGCGTCTTTTATCAAAGCTTTCTTTTGCAATTAAAGCTGAATGGGTGTAACTGGAATATTACTCAGCTGGAGCTGGAAATGTGGCCAAGTACAGTCGCCATTTGTGTTCGCTCTTCCCATCACGTCGTAATAATTTTGAAAGGCTTTAAAGGTCCCGTGTCACGGCCATTTCTACTGATCAAAATTCCATTGTTGAGGTCTACGAGAATAGATTTACATTGTTCAATGTTCCAAACTCACATTGGATTCTCAAACATCTCTGTATCTTCCAATCTTTATACTCAAGGTCCATACCACATACAAAAAGACAAAACACACCAATAAATAAGATGAAAACAAACAGATTTTATAGTATGTGTATTCACTCTCTGTCCGTGTGAAGCTGACAATTGAGCGGCCCAGACCAAGCAAGGAGGCAGAACGTCCGAAATACAACCCGGTGGGGGCATTTATTACAGCATGAGTAGTAATACAAATGCCACTTCAATCTCATTAGTATGCAGAAAAAGTGACAGGTCGCCCCGCCCCTTTTCGACCGGAAGTCCCGCCTTATTTGACCGGAAGTCCCGCCGGTTTATTTTATTTTGAAACCGGAAGTCCCGCCTCGTTCGACCGGAAGTCCCGCCTCGTTCGACCGGATGTCCCGCCCCCGCTTCCGGCGGATGTCCCGCCCCCGCTTCCGGTTTTCAAAATAAAAATAAAAAATAAATTAAAATTAAAAAAATGAGAAAAATAAAATGCCGTTGTTTTCAATCAATTAATATGCCTAGGATATATGTCCCGCCTCCTTACCACTTCCTGTGTGGTTAATCCTGTATACAGTATCGAATGTAACTTACAAATACTTGCAAATAACATGAAATTAATCAAAAGTAAGGCATCTTAAAAACATATATTTAAACCTCTCTGTTTTTGCAAACAGGACATGACAGGACATGAGGGGAGAGAACATATGGTGGAGGAGGGGGAACACACACACACACACACACACACACACACACACACACACACACACACACACACTTTCCCCGCCCCTCACCCTCTCCCTCTGTCTAAATAAAAAGCCATCGTCTTTAGTCACTCTTAAATATTTTTCAAGTCGAGAGAAAATGGCCAAGAGACGTCTTGATATGAATTTAATCAGCGAGACACCGGTGACAACTTACAGCCATCCGTTGGGTGCTCCAATCAAGAAACGAATGCAGTTTGTATGCCGGGTTCAGACGCCTACAGCCGAAGAACTTCACGAAGAATGGATTCTAAAAAATGGCGATGTTTGGGGTTATATATTCAACTATATGGCTAATGAACTGCATTTCTACAATCTGAAGAATGGAGAAACGTATGGACCCCGTAGTGTTAAAGCGACACTGACCTCAACAGATTGGGCTGTGTTAACTCTGGTGTCTTCCCGAGATCTACAAGCAACCATTGTATCGGAAGAAGTAGTGCATCAAGAAACCATCGTGGAACCAGAGGTGTACAAGATATTTGCAAAGAAAAACAAAGAAACACAAACAGCATGCGAGATTAAAGAAGAGCCTGCATCCTTACCCCTCAATGTGGAGGAAGAAGAAGGAGATATTCCCACACAACCAGAGGGGAGAAGAGTCCTGACAGGCACCGTCTGGGAAACTAAAAGCGGACCCTCTGGGCGTTGGTATTACCGCTCAAGCCGTTTGGTGACGTTGGGTAAGGACTCCTCTGATGATTTTGTTTTGGAGTATTTTAATTCTACCTGCGGGGTATTTCAAACGTCCTTGAGGGTGCCTCTGACTGCATGGATGAAAAGGCATTTGCGAGGATAAACTGAGGATAGGACGCGCTTCGGAAGCCTTTCTGCACAAGCTTGTAAAATGCAGATGCCTCAAGGAGAGACTTGAAATATCCATACAGAGTTGGATGGAGAAGAAGAAGAAGACTAACAAACAGCAGTCGGATGGAGAAGAAGCCAGGGACTTGTTCAATGCAGTGACTTTTTTCTTTAAGTAAAATAAAAATGGGAAACTACTATGCAAAACGCTCTGTATATATTGATCATAATGTAGTCCTTACCCGTTTAATAAGTGTGATGATGGGGACGATTGAAAACAGAATGAGTAGTGACCCCCGTGTAAGCAGAATGGCTGAAGTTTGTAAACTAGAAGACATTTTGGATATCGTTCGTTCTGGCAGTACTATTCCGGGTCAATGGGAAATGATTGTAAACGAAACATTTAAAGTGGTCCTGGAATCTTCATTTTCCGAAACATTCTGTAACATTATCTCAGAAATGAAACAAACATCAACAGTGTATCATGTGCTCTCATTGTATGCTCTGTTTGTAGATGTAATGCATCTTTGCGTCGAAAACAGCATAGACGTGAATATTTTGACTGAAGTGAAAAAACTCCATCACGATATCTCCAGTAATATGGGGAATTCTAAGCTGGAGACTGTCCTGGGGATGCTACAATCAGTATAACTATTGATTTTGCGTGTGAAAAAAATAAAAAAGTGGTTTTTTACATCTAAAAACTGTTGTCATCATTTTAGCAAGGGGAGCGTGTCTGATACATGTGTATTACAGTCCTTCTTGTTGTGTTTTTCAGTGTTTTCTGTGTGTCTGTACACACAAAGCACGCGTCATTATCTACTTTTCAGCTTTTATATACAAAGTGTATATTTCAGTAACTTTACCAGAGAATTTAAGCATAAATCTGTCAAATGTTCAAAACAGCCTTGTTTCACTGAAATACCCTCAAAATGACAAACTGCCATTATTACGAAATCTCCTCAAACAGAGTACTTTCTACAGATGAAGCCTTCCCACTCAACGCAATATGTCCCACCCACTCAGCAAATCATATAAAACTAAGGACGACCGTTAAAAACTAGCCATGGATCTGAGAAAAACCAAGTCTGATGTAGCCTGCCCTTATTATCACCAGGATAATGGATATGGGCTTAATGACTGGATGTTACAAAGTAGGGGAGAGGATGTCCCCGAAGAAGAGCTCTCATCTATATCATATCCATGTAAGGTTTTTAGGACAAAAGAGGACCATGATAACATGACATATGAAGAATATCTTTCTTTAAAAGATGGTATTATAGATAACCTTTATAGAAACAGTATATCTCATACCACTCGCCAAGATCGCAAACGACAATTAGCAGAAAAGAATAGAAAAAGTAAAGAAAAACGAAGAAAAAGCAACATGAAAAGGAGAAGAAAAATTAAAAGCAAACGCAGAATGCGAATGAAAAGAAAAGGGACCATAGGACGGAAAACTAAAAAGACAAAAAGAAGGAAGGTGAAAAGAAAAAGAAACAAAGTGAAGAAATTTAAACTAGAGGATGGTGTTGTAGAGCCATTACCGGATCATAATAATCTTATAGATCATCTCCCGCTAACCGACTGCTGCGAATGTGTTGAACAAATACCAAAAGCAATGGCAGAACTTTGCTTCAGTATAATGAGAGAAAAAGCGCGATACTGTGGAATTGCCCAAATTGGCGACAGTGCCAGAATATGTATTAAAAGACTGTTGGAGGATCTCTATTCTAGTGTCGGTTGTCATTACAGCGAAGGATACGCCAAAACGTGTGACGACATAGACAAAGCTTTTGAAGACAATTATATGGTACCTGTCCTGGAGTTTTTTCACTTCAGTCAAAATATTCACGTCTATGCTGTTTTCGACGCAAAGATGCATTACATCTACAAACAGAGCATACAATGAGAGCACATGATACACTGTTGATGTTTGTTTCATTTCTGAGATAATGTTACAGAATGTTTCGGAAAATGAAGATTCCAGGACCACTTTAAATGTTTCGTTTACAATCATTTCCCATTGACCCGGAATAGTAATGCCAGAACGAACGATATCCAAAATGTCTTCTAGTTTACAAACTTCAGCCATTCTGCTTACACGGGGGTCACTACTCATTCTGTTTTCAATCGTCCCCATCATCACACTTATTAAACGGGTAAGGACTACATTATGATCAATATATACAGAGCGTTTTGCATAGTAGTTTCCCATTTTTATTTTACTTAAAGAAAAAAGTCACTGCATTGAACAAGTCCCTGGCTTCTTCTCCATCCGACTGCTGTTTGTTAGTCTTCTTCTTCTTCTCCATCCAACTCTGTATGGATATTTCAAGTCTCTCCTTGAGGCATCTGCATTTTACAAGCTTGTGCAGAAAGGCTTCCGAAGCGCGTCCTATCCTCAGTTTATCCTCGCAAATGCCTTTTCATCCATGCAGTCAGAGGCACCCTCAAGGACGTTTGAAATACCCCGCAGGTAGAATTAAAATACTCCAAAACAAAATCATCAGAGGAGTCCTTACCCAACGTCACCAAACGGCTTGAGCGGTAATACCAACGCCCAGAGGGTCCGCTTTTAGTTTCCCAGACGGTGCCTGTCAGGACTCTTCTCCCCTCTGGTTGTGTGGGAATATCTCCTTCTTCTTCCTCCACATTGAGGGGTAAGGATGCAGGCTCTTCTTTAATCTCGCATGCTGTTTGTGTTTCTTTGTTTTTCTTTGCAAATATCTTGTACACCTCTGGTTCCACGATGGTTTCTTGATGCACTACTTCTTCCGATACAATGGTTGCTTGTAGATCTCGGGAAGACACCAGAGTTAACACAGCCCAATCTGTTGAGGTCAGTGTCGCTTTAACACTACGGGGTCCATACGTTTCTCCATTCTTCAGATTGTAGAAATGCAGTTCATTAGCCATATAGTTGAATATATAACCCCAAACATCGCCATTTTTTAGAATCCATTCTTCGTGAAGTTCTTCCCCCTCCTCCACCATATGTTCTCTCCCCTCATGTCCTGTCATGTCCTGTTTGCAAAAACAGAGAGGTTTAAATATATGTTTTTAAGATGCCTTACTTTTGATTAATTTCATGTTATTTGCAAGTATTTGTAAGTTACATTCGATACTGTATACAGGATTAACCACACAGGAAGTGGTAAGGAGGCGGGACATATATCCTAGGCATATTAATTGATTGAAAACAACGGCATTTTATTTTTCTCATTTTTTTAATTTTAATTTATTTTTTATTTTATTTTGAAAACCGGAAGCGGGGGCGGGACATCCGCCGGAAGCGGGGGCGGGACATCCGGTCGAACGAGGCGGGACTTCCGGTCGAACGAGGCGGGACTTCCGGTTTCAAAATAAAATAAAAAGGCGGGACTTCCGGTCAAATAAGGCGGGACTTCCGGTCGAAAAGGGGCGGGGCGACCTGTCACTTTTTCTGCATACTAATGAGATTGAAGTGGCATTTGTATTACTACTAGCATGAACATGAAGCAGCATCAATCTGCTGCCCACGTGAACACAGCCACCAGGATCTCACACACACTACCAGCCTCTCTAACAGCAAAACCCCAGAGCCCAAATGCCCAACCCAACAGGACACACAAAAACCTAAACAACCCGTAATGGAGGCCGAGATCTATGAGCCCAGAGATCACCTCCGCGACAGTCCTAAACGGCTTGTTGGAGCTCCTGCCCCCCCCCCCCTGTGAGCCCAGTGTGCTCTGGCAGTGTGAGCTGGCTTACTGGTGTGGTTTCCTGCTTGCTGCGAGACATCGCGAATGGACGCAGGAAGGGGGGTGCATCATCTTCGAGGCTCCACTAGCACCCCACTATACCCAGGAAGGAAACAATGGAAAAAGATAAATCTCCAACGAGGCGTTCTGGGGCAGCACAGACGGGTCTTTTCTGTGATACAGGGTGTACTTTGAGGGTTTGTGACTCTGCAGACCGTTTACATGCAGAACAAGCTTCATAACTCACAAGGGGACGGGTAACAACCGGTAAAGCATGACATGGGACCTTTAAGTGAAGTTCTCTGACTGACCAATCAGATCTCTCGAGACTGCTTTAACTATATATTCAGATTGCAAACATTGTGGTGGTTCAACACAAGGTTCCACAGGATGTAAGGTTTTATTAGCCTTTAATCGGCTAGTTTGACTTACTTTCATGGTCAAAATTCAATTTCATGGTTCCTTGACTTTAGTTACCGAAGAACTTGGTGACATAGTTGTAAACGGACTGTACTTATGGAGCTTTATCAGATATTTTCGACCCCTCAAAGCGCTTTACATAATGAGTCATTCCCCCATTCACACCTCATTCATACAGAGCAGTAGCACTTGCTCAAGCTAACACACACTCACACACTCACACACACACACACACACACACACTCACTCACTCACTCACTCACTCACTCACTCACTCACTCACTCACTCACTCACTCACTCTCACTCACACACCGTTGGCCATCTGGAGCAACTCGGGGTTCAGTATGTTGACTGCTCGGGCTGAAAGGCGATTGCAGTCCCTCGCAGCCTTTTGGTTTATTTTTTCCAGTCATTTTGTGATGTGCCATTAGTTCTTCAAGTGTTGATTTGCTGGGAATTAATTGTGTAAATTCATTCAGGAGAGTCCAGGTGGAGTCTGTTCTGACTAAATCGACTGTAAGCCTGTCTTTATATCGCCTCCTTGTTCTTTTTGAACATCAGCTGAAAAGATTCCCGACCTAGTGTCCTTCTAAATGTAAGTGTCTTTAATGTTAATATTCTCTTTTTAACTTCTACTTAAGCTAAGGTTAATAATAATAATAATAATATATTTAATTTATATAGCGCTTCTCATCTTCCAAGACAAATCTCGAAGTGCTTCACAACAAGGGATACTGATACGCTTTGAGATAATAAAAGACAAATAATTGTAATAATAATTAGAAATCAAAAAATAAAATAGAAAATAGAGTACAAAAATAAAAGTCGGAGATAGCGATAAAAATGGCAGTACTCCAGGTGTACCGTGCTCAAAGTTTATTCGAAGGCCTGCCGAAAGAAGAGGGTCTTAAGGCCGGTTTTGAAGACCTCGGTGGAAGGGGCAGATCTCAGCTGATCTGGGAGGGAGTTCCAGAGGCGCGGGGCGAATGAGCAGAACTCAGGTTAAACTCAGGGTCTAATCTTTGTACACGTTACTATTTTCTCCACACAATATACTGTATTACGTTAGCTTAGTCTAGCTAGTTCCTCGGTCTTGCTAGCTAGCGGTCGAGTTTAGATGATATCCCCCAAAAATATAATTTTGAGACTCGCTGTGTTGACTTATTCTAACCTTAATCATAATGGGAGAGTTTCTCTAATCGAGGGTTACCATTTAGGCACAACCCTAACATAGTAGCATAAGTGCCACATCCTTTTTGCATCTATAGGCTACATGAAAAAGCTAATATGCAACGCCTGGTTTAACCTCTATTTTCCATAAGCTACTAACTGCTATTTAATTGTACTGAACAGTTTAATACCGTATACTTTCCTTCCATATGGGTACAACTTCAACTTCTGCCTGATCAGAATGTATCATTACCCACACATAGCAACACACACACACTTTCCTCACTAATTTATTTATCTATTTCTCGTCTCTGTCGGCCGGGAGCTTCGAGGTTAGATATTATAACATTTCGACTTCTCCTTTCTCTCCAATTCCACTTAAATTTCTTCCCCACTCCTCTAATTTCTGCCTCTCCTCTGCCATCTCATTGTGCTCTCCGTTTCCTTGTTAGCTCGGCTCGGGTCTCTCACCTCTCATTAGCTTCCCCTCTGCTGACTGGAAGCACCTGTCCTCCGGTCCCACTGCGGATATCTCGGCTTCTGTTTAAATCAATTTCCATGTTAAATAGCTGCTGGAGGGTGAGAGCGGGAGGCGAGAGGGCCGTATTCGGGCATGGAGGAGTGTTGGGGGGGAAGGAAGAGGTTGAGACATTACATGACCCACAACTCTTTCACACTGCGCTGACCCTGCAGGCTGATCCACGGCTCCTGTCTTGTTCTGTCTCCCCGACCCTTTCCCTTCTCTGGTTCGGCCCTTTATCACTTCGTGTTTTCCCCCTTTGGCTTTTCTCTTTTTTATTTCCCTCTCTGTGCTTCTGTCTTTTTCCCTTTCTCTTTCTGGCTTTTGCTTCCATTCTCCCAGCGCGGCCCAGGGCATGTTCTCATTTCAGATGAGAACTAAAAAGAGTTGTGACAAGGCTGTGTGTGTGTGTGTGTACTTTCTGCAACACAGGATTCGCTTCACTTATTAATCTCCCCTTCACAAAACCTTTTTGGCTAAACAGAATATGCCTTTATGTTAGTCCACATGTCATAACCCATTATCATTTACAAGCATACAGCCAGGCCCGGTTCCAGAACAAAATGACTCAGGGTGCATCTGAGATTAGAGAGGGTGCAGTGGTTTTTTAAATATTGAAGTTAAAAGCATCAATCTGGTGCACTTTGAGAGCAACATTAAGAGATCTATGGATGTGCTCTGTGCTTGATTCATGCCTTCCCAGTCCCTTATCACGTAGCCTATAAGAGCATGGTAGAGTTGTTGTAGCCAGTTGTGGTGAAGGCATCTGACTTACTTGAACCGAAATGTCTCCATGCATAGCAGAAGATGGCATCTTTTTTACATGACTATTCCAGCCAATCTCTGTTTTGAAACCATGAGCTGCAAAATTAGCTGTTCAGGCGAGTTGGGTACTTTTTTAAATACCTGGGCAGGCTCTGTTTTGCCGAGGTCCTCTGGCACTTGCGGGCCGCTGAGGGGTGGCGGTGTTTGGGGCAACGAAGACTGCTGCGGCTGCGGGCAAAGCCGGCGAGTTGGGCGCTAGTGGCCGCGGGTAACGTAATGTCCCCATGATCTGAACTGTTATTACCTGCAGTAGATGCAGTGTTGCTGCTGGCGATAAGGGCTGGTTGTTTTAACCATTTTATGATGTCCATCACTGACTGCTGTGTCAGCACCTTGCAGATGACGAACGTGCAGCGGCACAGCTCACGCACAACTGACATAATAACGTTACTTACCGTTTAAATTGACCAAATAAAAGCAGCAGACAATGTTATTTAACCACAATTACAATTTATTTTATTTCAACTAAATTCTTATTATTATTATTATTACTACTGTTATTATTATATATGTAATATTTTTCACTTTTTTTTTTCACTTTTCATTTTTCAAATGAGGGTGCATAACGACTCAACTGAGGGTGCAATGCCACCTTATGCACCCCCGTAGAACCGGGCCTGCTTACAGCCGAGATGCAGTCAAGCATCATTATAGTATTTTTCTGCTAATAAAATCAACCGTGAGAACCTGAAATGACCTGTTACTGTAGAGTCTGTCTGACAATCAGTCAAAAAGGTCAAAGTATCCAAGTCTCTTTCAGAAAGTGTGCTGCATCTCAGATTAAAAGTCCTATTTCAGACTGTAAAAGCAAGGTGAAGACCATTCCTAAATATGGTCATGATGAGCACTGTATACATGTTCATCAATACTTCTGATATATTTAAATGCGATGACTCTATTTCTAGCGTTTACACTCCCCTAGAGAAATGTTTGACGATTGGCTAAAGCGGTATCTCACTGTTGGGATAGTTTGGCTTTATTTGCAAGATTTACTTTTGATAACTGCTCTGAGCTTGTTGCCCAATAAAATCTACACCAACTATTCTCAACGTAACCTCCACATATTTGAGTCTCTTTCTTCCTACTGCTTCTTTACACCCGGCATCACTGTCTTTTGGTTTGGCACCTTCAACACCTCCACATCACACATTCAACACATCCATGCACCCTTTAATTGCCCATTTACCCGCTCCATCTTGGTTTTGCTTTAACCTCTTCTTATGAAATTCTGTTGGTTTTAAAAAGGATATATTATGCCAAACGTCCAGGTTCATATTGGTATTTTGTGGCACACACACACACACACACACACACACACACACACACACACACACACACACACACACACACACACACACACACACACACACACACACACACACCACACACACACACACACACACACACACACACACACACACACACTCCTGCAACACCATACAAGCTACCCGTGTTTTCTACGTTAGCAAAACAATCTAGTTAATGGAAGCACTGCTGCAAACTGGATGTTGCCCCGCTGCATGTTAAATATACGCAGTGATTATCCCGGATTACACGCGTGTAAAGCTGCATTAAACTACCGGGCTATCGGCTGTATTTCTGTCGGTGTGTGTGGATGATACTGACAGCTCACTGACTCATGTAATAAGTAGTCCAACAACCATTCTGTGCCATTGTCACTATGTATAATTATCGCCCAGATTAGTGCACATACAATGCAAATGATTTGTTAATCACTCAACTGTGTGTGTGTGTGTGTGTGTGCGCGTGTGTGTGTGCAAACTCCGCTGAGCACCCTATTTGAGGAGATTCCAAATAGATTACTCGCTCTTAATCCCCATATAAAAAAGAAATGAGCCTGATTGCTGATAATCCCTTCACTTTAAGATTCATGATATGGTGAGTAAACTAATAGACTAGTACACATGTATATGCATATCACGTACACACACTGAATATGATGAATAATGTCAACGTGTAAAAAATATCCCCTGGGAAAGTTTATCATTCTGATTTTTTGCGTGCACAGTGTTTATTCGGCTTCTTGCCCCACGGGAGGAATTCATTATGAAATCACTCCAGATAAAATAATAAAGTCAGGCCCTCACACCGCCGCTTCCATCGAGTATTGGATTTGGATCATGCCTGGCGGGGCAGCGCTTAGTGTTCACAAAGCTGAGGAGGCATAAATGGCAGCATCTTTATTATAAATCACGTTTTCTATCTATCGGTTCAAAGCCTCACGGGTCAAGCTGGTGTGTGGGTTTGGTATAAATCATATTTTTTTGAATGATTGGATGGTGCTTTTTTTATTATCTGGAAGCTGTGTAAGCCCTCTCGGTGGAAAGGGAATGAGTTTAATATAATCCAGACAAAGGATCATTATGATTAAAAAATAAATAAATGTTTATCTCTATTTTCAGTGTACTGGTAAACCGCAGTGCTTAAATCGAACAACGAATGTCATCAAATCTGCCTTATTATTAATACTAAGGTGGGGTGGAAGATAGTCATCATGCATTTTGTAAGATGATGGTGAGATAGTAAGACTACATAGGAAATCTTAAATTAACAAAGATATCTGGATGCTAGAAAAGTCACAAATGATTTGAGAAAGGATTGGGATTTAACCATTTGATTTCAAATTATTGCAGAAAATAACCTCTGTGGCAAACACACATTTATATTACTTATACATATTAACACCACTTTACGATTTTTAAGCTTCAATGCCATCGCAAAGCTAACGTTCGGCTACAAAACTACGACTTCAAAATCACAACTCTGCGCATCGCCACCGCTAAGCTAAAGACGGCTAATGTTCATGATGATGTTTAGTCGTCTCATTTAGTCACTCGTTGGCAACCGCTGTTTTTATTATGCATAGAAGCTTCAGATATTTAAGAGTGGGGTATTCGTTGACATATTTTATACCGTAGAACAAAACCTGAGAATCTTGTGTTAAACTAAGACCTTATTTCAGGCATCTAACCAAATACACATACAAAAAAAAGTAATTTCTGGGTTTTGGACTAGTTCCTGCATCACTCTTGCTTTGGGAAGATATGTTGTAGTTTCCAGTGGCGAACCGTGTCTATCTCAACTGGACCTTCTGTAGACACACACACCCCCCCCCGCGGCATTATAATGTCCGTCTTTTCACTGAATTGTCGTCTTGAAAAGGGTACTCACAACAATTCCGCTACAACTTCATCTCCAACTGTTGCACTTTTCATTTCAACGTTAAAAACAATAAAACGGCATGAATTGCTTCGTCGCATTCATCTATCCTCTGTCTCGAGCCAGTTAACTAGCGGGCCTTCTAGAACACCCTGGAACCGATTGGTTGCTTTCTTTTCTAACACAAAACCACTGAAATGCGAAGAGCATGGTCCGAGAAGGACAAACAAATCAACGTAACACTGTGATATTACAGATCAACAACACGGATACCATTCTCATTTATTCATTTTATTTATATAATTAAATCGATTTTTTGTTTGTTTTATCCGAGTGTTCCAGGGTATTCTCTGAATACCTTGAAGGCCCTGACGGTTTGCCACTGGTAGTTTCCCATCACCATTGATTTGAAATAGATACAGTTTAACAATAGTTACTGGTCAGTCTTCAAACGCTGCTCAAAGCTGGCTTCGCTAAGTCAAAGATTCTTTAAAGACGCTTCATCATCTCACACAAACAGCTCATGCATAGTAAGTAATTCTCAAAGAAAGTTTAGTAAGCATTTCTGGCTACCCTAAACGCACTGCAAAGCATTTAGCCAGCAATGCTAATGGAATAAGCTCGGTCTTTGCTCAGTCGGTTCTGCATGGAATAATTATATGCCAAACAACGCCCAGACAAATCTGTTCCAAACAGTAAAGGGTGGAGACTTCTCTTGTATCTCCTTCCCCCCACACTGTCTGCTGCCTTTTGTCTTCTCCTCTCAGACCTGTCAGGCAGAGTAGAGTCACATCTGCTCCCGTATCTCCTTCAAGTCAGGGGGACTCGGTTGGCAAAGCTGCCAGCTGCTGGCCAGAAAGTGTGAGTGTGTGCAGTGTGTGTGTGTGGCAGCGGCGTGCATGCATTGGTGTGTGTGTGAGCGTTGATGGCTAGTCGCTAACCAGCACTTGACACAAGGGACATCATTAGGCTTTGCTCGGCAGAAACGGGGATAAAGATGGAGGAAATGAAAGAGAAGTCCACTGCTGTCTTATTCCAAAGATTTTGTGACTCCGGTTTAACTTTCCTTCCTTGCTCTGTTCTGCTCTCACTCCTACACAACTATTTCTTTAGCAACAGACTGCAAGCTCCCTTACGTGTTCTTCCACCGTCTTCCTTTACTCTTGTCGCCCCTCACAGGCATTCTCAAGAAAGACAGTGGATCAGATGCTGATCAAGAGAAGTAATGGCCAGGCTAGAAATCAAACTGAACCAGGATTTATTTGCAAGGAAATAATGATGTGCATCTCCTTCTTTACGTTTTCCAGAAAATATATATACAACAGCTTTTGAACGTTTGTGGAAATAGGCTCTAAGTTCAAAGCTTTTAAATTGAAGTACCGCTTCAGCTTGTTCTTTCTGAGGCAAGGCAAGGCAAGTTTATTTATATAGCACTTTTCAACACAAGGCAATTCAAAGTGCTTTACAAAAAACGAAAGACATTAAGAAATGGCATTTAAAATCAGTCATTAAAAAGAAAAGCGAATAAAATAAACATTAAAATAAAAAATACATGGATAAAAGTTAGAGTGCACTCTAAAATATGAATAGTTCAATTAAAAGCAGCGACAAAAAGAAAAGTCTTCAGCCTGGATTTAAAAGTAGTCAGAGTTGCAGCGGACCTGCAGGTTTCTGGGAGTCTGTTCCAGATATTTGGAGCATAATAACTGAACGCTGCTTCTCCATGTTTAGTTCTGACTCTGGGGACAGAAAGCTGACCAGTCCCTGAAGACCTGAGAGATCTGGATGGTTCATAATTTAGCAGGAGGTCAGAAATGTATTTTGGGCCTAAACCATTCAGTGCTTTATAAACCAGCAGCAGTATTTTGAAATCTATTCTTTGACACACAGGAAGCCAGTGGAAAGACTTGAGAACAGGAGTGATGTGATCCACTTTCTTAGTGTCAGTGAGGACTCGAGCAGCGGCGTTCTGAATCAGCTGCAGCTTTCTAATAGATTTTTTTAGTGAGACCTGTGAAGACACCATTACAGTAGTCGAGTCTACTGAAGATAAAAGCATGGACACGTGTTTTCCAGGTTAGTATTCCCAAGGTGTTGAACAAAGCGGTACAAAATCAACTTTGTTCTTGCAGCCATTGGTCCGATGAACAAGTTTTAGCTTCATCGCACAGATGCTGTATTAGTAATGTCTATTTATTTATTTGATTGTTCATGTTTGTTCTATCGGTTTTTAAAATGCTGTTGCTTGGGGTACTTCCGTAAAGATTGGCCTGTTACCTGTGTTGGTTGAAACATATGTCACGTTCTCTTTACTGCAAACCAAATCTACGGTTACAAGAATAACAATAACCTGAACCTGGGCGTTGGAGTAAAGAATCGTGCCATCATCTTTCCTACTGTTTGGAGAACATCACAGCCCTGTATAGCCTTTGAATGTTCATACAGTACATGTTTTTCTTCTCTAAACAACCCAGCATAGGGTTGGCTATGTTTGCAATTAACGACATCGGAAACCAGATCTCTCTGAAGAAAGTGAGATGACCGTGACCTCATAACCGCATAATCCTGCTTTATCCGACCATTTCTTAGTAACTTTTGAAGTACTATTACGAGACTATAAAGCATTAGTCAAAAGCTCCTGCAGCAGAAACCTATCTGTTAGTGCTATAGCCACCTTTAAGGAAGAGATTCCACCAATACTTAACTCGATAGCATGTCTGCATGTAGGGAGGAAACTTATACAAAATGTACACCACCCCAAATTGATCATGTTGTTGATAGTGCTACAGATGCGCTGCGAATAAAATTAGACTCTGTTGCTCCTTTGAAAAAGAAGAAAATAAAACAACATTGATTAGCTCCATGGCATAATGCCGAAACCCGCAAAATAAAGCAAAAGTCTAGACAACTTGAAAGGATATGGATATGGATTAAAGCGAGAGCAGCCTACTACTCTTCATTAATAGATGAGAATAAGAATAATGCAAGATTTCTTTTCAGCACTGTAGCCAGGCTGACAGAGAGCCACAGCTCCATTGAGCCTTATATTCCCATAGCACTCAGTAGCAATGATTTTATGTGCTTTTTTAACGATAAAATTGTTACTCTTAGAAACAAAATTAATGACCTCTTGCCTTTGACCAGTATAGTGTTATCAACAGCTCCCGGAAACGTAAGTTCTAATATTACACTAGATGGTAAACTAGAATGCTTTTCAGCCATAAACCTTGAACAATTACATTCAATGTTTCTCTCTTCTAAACCATCAACGTGCATGTTAGACCCAATTCCAACTAAGCTGTTGAAGGAAGTTTTTCCATTAATTAGCACTTCTTTATTAAATATTATGAATATGTCTTTATTATCAGGCTATGTTCCACAATCATTCAAAGTAGCAGTGATAAAACCGCTTCTTAAAAAGCACAACCTCGATCCAGAGGTTTTAGCCAACTATAGACCTATTTCTAATCTTCCGTTCCTCTCAAAAATTCTTGAGAAAGCGGTTGCAAAACAGCTGTGTGATTACTTAAAAAACGATGATTTATTTGAAGATTTTCAGTCTGGCTTTAGAACACATCATAGCACAGAGACAGCTCTGGTTAAAGTCACAAATGACATTCTAATAGCCTCAGACAAGGGACTTGTCTCTATTCTTGTTTTGCTCGATCTCAGTGCTGCATTTGATGCTATCGACCATGATATCCTATTGCAAAGACTAGAGCACTTAGTTGGCATACAGGGAACTGCTTTAGGCTGGTTTAGGTCCTATCTATCTGAACGCTCTCAGTTTGTACGTGTTAACGATGAATCTTCCACACAAACCAAAGTTAGCCATGGAGTGCCACAGGGCTCAGTGCTCGGACCTATTTTGTTCACATTATATATGCTTCCGTTAGGCAATATTATAAGGAATCATTCTGTAATTTTCCATTGTTATGCGGATGATACTCAACTATTTGTATCAATCAAGCCTCATTTCCACCACAAAATCACTCAAATTTCTTGGCACTCACATAAGCAATAACCTCAAATAGAAGACCAACACAGACCACATCTACAAAAAGGCCAACCAAAGGCTATTGTTTCTGCGGCAGCTCAAGAAATACAGAGTGAGGAAACATCTCCTAATCCAGTTCTACACAGCCATCATCCAAAGCATCCTCACATCATCCATCACCGTCTGGTACAGCAGTTCAGACAACCTCTCCCGGAATAAACTTCAACGTATCATCAATAAAGCATCACAAATCACCGGCAGTCCCCTTCCATCACTCGAATCACTTCACCACCAACGAACTGTCACAAGGGCAAAGAAAATCATTTCTGACCCCTCCCACCCAGGTCACCATGTCTTCCAACTTCTGCCCTCAGGGAGGCGCTACAGGTCACTGTCCGCCAAAACCGCTCGCTTCAAAAACAGCTTCTTCCCCTTTGCAATACGGACACTAAATGGACTCTAAATAACCCCAATGAACAATAACAATCCACCACACCTTGAACTTTATGTTATATGTCTTTGCCCTGTGCTGTGTGTTGTACTTTTTATTGTCTGTTTATTGTACGTTGAATTGTATGGAACAAGCTGTAATACTCTGCACTGAACACGAATTCCACCAGCCTGGCTGTGTGGTCATTAAAGATTCTAATCTAATCTAATGAAATTAATCATCTAAATAAAATTCAAGACTGCCTTAAGGACTTAAAAACGTGGATGACCTTAAACTTTTTGATGTTAAACACGACCAAAACTGAAGTTATTGTACTTGGCCCGAAGAATCTACGAAACAAATTATCTAAAGATATACTAACTATGGATGGCATTAATTTGGCCTCCAGTGAGACTGTAAGGAATCTTGGTGTTATATTTGATCAGGATTTATCCTTTAACGCCTACATAAAATCAATTTCAAGGACCGCCTACTTCCATCTACGTAACATTGCAAAAATCAGGCATATCTTGCCTCAACACGATGCAGAGAAACTAGTCCATGCATTTGTTACTTCTAGGCTGGATTATTGTAACTCTTTATTATCAGGGTGTACCAAGAAGTCAGTCAAGGCTGATTCAAAATGCTGCAGCTCGTGTACTAACCAGAGTTAGGAAAAGGGACCACATTACTCCTGTTCTGGCTGCCTTACACTGGCTCCCTATAGAACACAGGATAGAATTTAAAATTCTTATTCTCGCCTACAAAGCCCTTAATGGGCAGGCGCCATCTTACCTTAAATAACTCATTATACCCTACTGTCCTACTAGGGCATTGCGTTCCAAGAATGCAGGGTTGTTGGTTGTTCCTAGAGTCTCTAAAAGTACAATGTGAGCCAGAGCCTTTTCTTATCAAGCTCCACATTTGTGGAATCAGCTTCCAGTTTGTGTTCGGGCGGCAGACACCCTATCCGTTTTTAAGAGTGCGCTTAAGACCTTCCTTTTTGATAAAGCTTATAGTTAGGGCTGATTAGATTCAGCCCCTAGTTTTGCTGATATAGGCTTAGTTTGTCGGGGGACATCTTACTTCTTCCTTCTCTCTGTCTGTACCTGTGTACACTCATGTTCCGATTAACCCAGCTTCCCCAAATGTCTTTCTTTTTGGTGTCTATATACGCCGAGATCCGGAGTCATGGATGATCCTGCGGTCCTGTGTCCTGGATCGCGAGCCCTGGATCGCGAGTCGTGGCTGTGGTCCTGGATCATCGGTCCTGGATGGATATCCTCGTGGATTCATCTTCCTATTATACACACATGCATTTCCAAACATCTGGACTACCTATGTTGCAAATGTATTATCTTTTCAATTTACACACGGCATCTATTGCACGTCTGTCCGTCCTGGGAGAGGGATCCCTCCTCTGTTGCTCTCCCTGAGGTTTCTCCCATGTTACCCTTAAACTGTGGGTTTTCTCCGGAAGTGTTTCCTTGTACGATGTGAGGGTCTAAGGACAGAGGGTCTAAGGACAGAGGGTGTCGTATTGTCATACTGATATTCTGTACAAACTGTGAAGACCACAGAGACAAATGTAACATTTGTGATATTGGGCTATATAAATAAACATTGATTGATTGATAACATCGCATTTCCTGAAAGGCACGTAAACAATCTCAACGGAAAGTCAAATAGGATCTTTTGTTGTGTACACAGTTTACAAATTCCCAGGTTCAACAGAAATATGTTGTAATCAAAGTCAAAGTAGACACGGTTCTTTCACCCAGGAGGCCCTTTTGTGTCCTGAGTGAAACCAGAAATCAATGTTGACTTAGTTATATAGTTGAAGTTCATAACAAAGCACGATTTTTCTTGAACCTAACCATGTGGTTTTGTTGCCTAAACCCATGGTTTGGCTTAAATATTAGCACATTTCTAGTAGATGCACAAGACATGTGGAGAAAGGTCCTGGTGTATATCAATAAAAGTAAAATGCGACGAGGTGTAATGAAGACAGACTTGGCGAATAAATCATCACGTAAATCAAGCATGTAGTCGCAACATCAACGTATGTTTACATTATACCAAAGAGAGACAGTTATATTATTCTTATTACAGAATGAACAGAAAATGCATGCGTTTAACGTCTGCAAATCTTTTAGAAAATGGGGTATAAATTGCCCGACAGTTAGATGGGAAGTTAAATAAGTAACTGAAATCACCGTGGACAATAACACCAACAATTGCAGCCCTGCAGCACACGAGCAGTCTGTGGCAGTGAAGCGATATTATGAATGCTTTTTGGGGCTCAGACTGAAACTGCACCAATGTCCAGGACAAACTGTGTCTGCTGGAGATCACAAGAGCAAGGAGCACAGCAGTCCCAGGAAAAATAACAACCAACGTAACTGCTGTTTGTTCATGTATAACCAAATAAACCCAGGGTTCTAAGCGAACGTTAATGTTCATTTCCGTTTAAAACTTTAAATATCCCACCCTCAGCTCTTAAAAAAAGGATAGAGTGGATACACCATGCAGTTCTTGGCTGTGCAAATTCCCCAGATACATGTTGAAAGTCATGTGACAAGCCATTAAAGCCCTCTCTGGGACAGATGGAGCACACCAGTTACATTTAATGGGGAAATGTGCTTTTTACAGTAGAATACAGCACTTCTGCTTCACTGCACGTCCACAGCAGTGACCTCCCCTGCAGCTCTGGACCAGAGTGAGGAAAATAAGCAGGCATGAGCAAAAAGAAAAAGCAAATTGTTAAAGAGGGATGTAAAAGAGACATAAAAGGAGTAGAGGCAGTTTGTCCGTAACAAAGCACGCCAAGCTCTTCAAAGCCCCCCCCCCCCCCACATTTCTTCCACTTTGAGTTTGGAGCATTTAGACTCGGGCATCGTAGCAGTGCTCGTGTTTCATCCCTTGAAAATGAGAAGGAATGAGGCTTTGTATTATAGTGGCACAGCTCAGATGAGTTTTACTTAAGCCCACGCACGCAGACAATGCATGACCATAAATAAATGATCTGGCTGTGATACTCTGCAGCAAGAAGTACAGCAGAAGTAAGAGGAGAGGAGATGTAAGGGCACTAAAAAGGAAGGAATGGGGGACGGGAGAAAGGGAGCAAGGGAGGGAGGGGAAACGTTGGCAGATGCTGGAGAGACATAGCATCGCATTAAAGGCCGAGGCCAAAGACTCCTCACCCGTTAATGAGATTCTGTCTCTATCTTTCTCCGTAAATTCTGTCTCTCTCAATCCTCTTTGCTTTGGGTGCTGTTGCTAATTAGGTAATTGATTATTTAATTACGTTAGCTTGGTGGGTTCACACTGAATAACAAACTGTCATGAATGTGATCTAAATCCTCTGAAGGCATGTGGAGGAAATGTTAAGTTAAGATCCTACAGTAGGATTTAATCCATCCAAAGTAGCTTGTTATCTTCAGCGTCGTGCCGTTACTTTGAAGGCCGAATAGTCTGAAAAACGTCCCATTTGACTTTTCAAACCGAATGCTTATTTGTCCAAAACCTTGCAGTATCTGTTCCTCTCTGGATTTTCTTATTTTGCTGTGTTTTGAGGACATAGGCTTCCATCTCTAAAATCAAGTGCCAGATCGTAAGCATGCACCAAAGAGGAAGTTAAGGAAAAGGTGAACACTGGAAGGGGAAATCCAATTTTCCTTCAGGGATAAATTAAAGGTCCCATGTGATGCTTATCTGGTTATTACCCGTCCCCTTGTTGTTATGAAGCTTCTGCATGTAAACGGTCTGCAGAGTCACAAACCCTCAAAGTGCACCCTGTAGCGAGTAAAACTAACACAGAGAAGACCTGTCTGTGCTGCCCCAGAACGCCTCGTTGGAGATTTCTCTTGTTCCATTGTTTGCTTCCTGGGTTCTGTGACGTGTGAACACCCACATCAACAACGAATGACCGGATTGGCCCGAATGGACCAATCGGCGGAGCCCCTCACTCACCAGGATCCCTTGGCTAACTAACAGGGAGTCCCATTGACTTGCATAGAGCTCCCTGAACGCTGGTCGAGTTGGGATGGCGGAGAAATGCTCTCCGCAGATCCATTCTATAAACCTTCTTTTTACTCAATATCAAGCCACACTTATTGTTTTTACTTCGGCTGTGAGTGTGTGTGTGCTCAGGATGAGTTTCACTCTGTCTCTCTGTATCGCCGATCCGGAAACCACACCAGTAAGCCAGCTCACTGAGCAGCGAGCCTCGCAACGTCCCGACCAATCAGAGCACACTAGGCTCACAGGGAGGGGGGGCAGGAGCTCCAACAAGCCGTTTAGGACAGAGAGTGAATACACATACTATACAGAGATGCTGAGAAACCAATGTGAGTTTGGACAATTGCACAATTTAAATCTATTCTAGTAGACCTCACAATGGAATTATGATCAGTAGAAATGGCCATGGCATGGGACCTTTAAAGCATTTTATTCTGAATAACTTAAATATGGGAAGAAATCTTATGTTTGGCAAAAAGTCCCTTTCCTTTGTGTTTGAGTCACTTCTCCAGCTAGGGGATTTACACGTAAACACTTACAAACCCATAATACAGTAGCTCCCCACACTGTGATGCAATACTCACTCAATAACCTAAACTCAATTATTTATCTACCCTTTTCTTTGTTTTCCCTCTGCGTTTCCTGCAAATAATCACAATGCAAGTACTGTAAGTAGGCCACTTAGTGTGCAATATTCAAGTGCTTTGTTATATTCTGAAATACATTTAAGATGAATAAAGAGGATGATATTTCTGTGTCGAGGTGAGGCAATTCCTCCGGAGTTTCTTAAAAGTATTTTGGAAAGTCTTGTTTGGGTCAAAGAATGAATAATTTGCTCACTTAACACATGAAAAACAACATATATCACTTTGACATTAGGAACCCACATGTGTTGTTGTTCTCATTCTTTTTCTCTTTGCCTTTAAATCTAACCCCCCTGAAGGTTCCCAGGTGTCTTTGTTCACCACCAGAGAGACGAGAGGGCCACTCGATACCTACAGTATGTGTGGATGCTTTATAATTGAAGCTCCTTCTGAAATCTAAGGCCTGATGGAGCAGCATCTGGATTACACTGGTTCTTTAACCCTTATGTTGTGTTGGGGTCTCCCGTGACCCGTTTCAAGTTAAAATGATATAATAACTACGCTCTAGTTTTTGTTATCGGAACCAGGCTTCATGATATCCTCCACAACAGCTACACTGAACACAAATATAAACGCAACACTTTTGTTTTTGCTCCCATTTTTCATGAGATGAACTCAAAGATCTAAAACATTTTCTACACAAAATAACCATTTCTCTCAAATATTGTTCACAAATCTGAAAAAGTCTGTGAGAGTGAGCACTTCTCCTTTGCCGAGATAATCCATCCCACCTCACAGGTGTGGCATATCAAGATGCTGATTAGACAGCATGATTATTGCACAGGTGTGCCTTAGGCTGGCCGCAATAAAAGGCCACTCTGAAACATGCATTTTTGCTTTATTGGGGGGGTCTGGGGGGGTCAGAAAACCAGTCAGTATCTGGTGTGAGGGGTAGGGTTAGGGTTAGGGGTAGGGTTAGGGTTAGGGTAATGTTGTGAATCGAGTGGCCTGTGTTCATCGTCCATTACATACGCCTGCCCATACCATAACCCCACCACCACCATGGGCCACTCGATTCACAACATTACCCTAACCCTAACCCTACCCCTCACACCAGATACTGACTGGTTTTCTGACCCCCCCAGACCCCCCCAATAAAGCAAAACTGCACGTTTCAGAGTGGCCTTTTATTGTGGCCAGCCTAAGGCACACCTGTGCAATAATCATGCTGTCTAATCAGCATCTTGATATGCCACACCTGTGAGGTGGGATGGATTATCTCGGCAAAGGAGAAGTGCTCACTATCACAGATCTTTTCAGATTTGTGAACAATATTTGAGAGAAATGGTTATTTTGTGTAAATAGAAAATGTTTTAGGTCTTTGAGTTCATCTCATGAAAAATGGGAGCAAAAACAAAAGTGTTGCGTTTATATTTTGCGTGTATATAAACACTACAAAACTGATTTTGACCATTTTTGCCAAGTCTGAAGGTCTCTAAAAAAAAAGTGTATAATTTGGTGTTGGGGTCTGGGGAGACCCAGTTGTGGGTGCCTCGAGGTCAAATTTGGCCCAATCAAGATGCATCTTTGACTTTAGACGCCCCTCCCCCTTCATTAACTGTAACAATAATTGTTCGCAACATGCACCTGGTCTCCCCTCCCTCTGCCCCCCTCCCCCCACAGGAACTCAACCTTTCTCAAAGAATATGTGCACTTACACATGAACCTGAACTCACACATGCACGTGTGCAATATGTGGTGTGATGTGTTTTGGGCCATAACATTAAATAACAACAGGATTGCACGGTTATGAATGCATTATAAGTTAGTTATGATGTACTTAAAACAATATTGGATGATAGTCATTTTGTGTGTGTTTTAGACTGAGATAAATCATGGGTCAAAATGTACCCGCGAACACCACGAACGGTAACAGCTTTCGAACACAACACAAGGGTTAACAACATACAATACAAACCACATGTTGTGCAAACATACGCATGCAGCTGGTATCGATCAGTGTTTCTTAATTGACCTTTTGTGTGTCCGTATTGACATATAGTGAAGGTACATGGAGAGAGATAGAGTGTAAAGTAACCCGAGGCGTTTAAGACCCTGCCATTGAAATGATGGCTGCTGTAGCACAATGAATTTCACGCACAAGTGCACCGACGAGACATGCAGCCGGATCAATATGTGTTGTAGGTTGGACTTAGAGCACTTAAAACCGCTATTGATCAGTGTGCCTTTTGGCTTTCGTAACTCACCGTGACCCCGGTCCATTTCCCAGCGAGTCCTAAGGTCTCTGGGTGAATAAGGTTAGGAAAACAACGATAAACAATCAACTCCGTGGAGGAAATACGGCAACTAGGAAAACTCTTGGATCCATGTTAGAGCCAAAGCCAGCAGTGGAGCGAGAGAGAAAGTGTTAAATCGTGTTGGCAACATAAATCTTTCATGCTGATGTTGGAGAAGGTCAATAAGAATAACAATAGTGTGCTATGATTACCGTGTAATAGGGAGTATAATAACTTTCCTATAATGCGATTTGTCAAAATGCCGTGAAATAAGGTGGAACTTTTATTGGGTGCTAATAACCTTTAGAAGAACTCAGAAACTACACCTGTGCTTTGACTTGAGGACATAAATAAAATAATGTAGTTCTGAGCTTAAGCTGTCAAAAAAGTCCTTTCCCCTGTAGCTGTCAGAACAATGGATTTTGGGGTTGAAAGTATGCATAATTCACACTGAAAACAAAATCCGCCCTTGGGTCATGTATCGACCTCCTGCAAAAACTTCATTCTCAATATAACGTGTCCCAAGGATTCAATATGTTTCTTGTAATATTTAGTTATCTCTAGTTATCTCTAGTTACCTGTCTGCTGTCGAATGTGTATTAGTTGTATCTATATGAAGCTTATTTCACATACTACTGGATCTATTAGCTCAAATGTGTGTTTCTTATGTATTGCTGTATGCTGAAGAACATGCTGTGATTTACAGTTTTTGAAAATAACTGTTACCCTCTTTACCTACAGGTAGTGCCTACAAGGCAAGGCAAGGCAATCACCTACAGTACAGGTAGTGCCTACAAGTGATCACAACCACCATATTCAAATCCCAATTAAAAACCCACCTGTTCAAATCTGCTTACTCACTGTAGTGCCCCCATTATATGTCCCATTTGTGTCCACTTGACTGTCTCCTCCATGATTTCCTGTTTTTTTTTTTTTTATCATGTTCTGTTGCCTATTAGCTTTTATTTTATTTATTTTTTATTTAGTTTTTTTTTTTTTTTTTTTTAATTGTACGGTGTCCTTGGGTGTCATGAAAGGCGCCTACAAATAAAATGTATTATTATTATTATTATTATTACAAGTGATCAATACCTGCATGCTTCACCAGCAAAGCATATTTCCGACCTAAGCTATAGGCTAAATTGTATTTTATTTACCAGGAAAGTGTCTTTAGATTTAGATTTAACATCTCATTAGCAAAAAACTATTATTTTTCAGAAATACGCAAAGAGGGCTTTCAGGTCCTGAAATTAGTTCCCATGGTTACTAGCGACTGGAACTCAATGCTAAAAATATAACATTCACAATCTTGTATTGTATTATCATTTCCTAATATTGAAGACATACATACATTAACTGGTTGTATGGATGCCTTTAGATATTTACAAGTATATTAGTTAATCAATCCATGTTTATTTATATAGCCCAATATCACATGTTACATTTGTCTCAGTGGACTTCACATTTTGTACAGAATATCAGTATGACAATACGACACCCTCTGTGCTTAGACCCTCTGTCCTTAGACCCTCTGTCCTTAGACCCTCACATCGTACAAGGAGAAACTTCCAGAGAAATCCCACAGTTTAAAGGGAACATGGAGAAACCTCAGGGAGAGCAACAGAGGAGGGATCCCTCTCCCAGGACGGACAGACGTGCAATAGATGCCGTGTGTAAATTGAAGAGATAATACATTTTACAGCATATAGACCGAATGTTAGGAAATGCATGTGTCTGTAATAAGAAGATGAATCCACGAGGATGTCAACAATCCTTTGGGAGCCATCAGAGAAGTATTATGATGAGAGTCAGGCAGGACCGCAGTGACAGGTTCAGCCACGACTCGAGTTAAACATAATCTGAGATTCTTTTGATTACACCTCAATGATGGCTGACTTAAAAAAGACTGTTCACATTCATAGTTGCTAAAGTGCTACGAAATGATATGAAAACGCTGTATCAACAGACTGGACGTCACTGTCAAATCAAACTCCCATTCAGAAAAGTAATCAAAACACAACGCATGTTAAAGCATAGAAATGGATGTCGGTATTTCAGACTTAATTAAAGTGAAACGATTCAGAATGACATTTCCAGTCTTCTTAACACTTAACTTGAACAGCTTTCCCGATATGTTTTGCGATGCACTTTAAAATTATCCTGCAATTATGACATTATCAGTATTACTGAGGCGCTAATGGGAAAAGCAATTACCTGCACCTACACATCGCTGAGTGTAAATGAGCTCGCCCTGCAGAGGCAATTAGCGCGCGTCCTCTTCACTAAGTCGGTCTCGTGCTGCGCTCCCAACAAAGGGCTCAGCTTGTTGTGATACGGCCGTACAGGAGGAATTATGTGTGGTGTGTTTCTCTTTGATAAAGCAGGCGTGTGTATGACCAGCACGGCCTGACAGGGACTCTTTAATTCCACTCCCACTATCATCGTGGTCAACAGCACGCAGCCTTTCAGCACCATTACACACCCTAATGGAACTGCATGTCATATATCCTCCCTACGCAAACCTTTTTTCTCTCCAGCACAGAATTATCAACCTCCATTTCCTCCCTCCCCTCCCTTTCACCTGCCTCACTGAGTCTGGCGTCCTCCCTCCACACGTCTCCGTCCCTTTGTCGGAGAAAAGACGCCCACCGATTGTACACTTCCACTTGAGTGCTGAGTGGGAGAGAAGCCGACTCCAGCCTCCGCCCTGTGTCCGTTCTCCCTGCAGTCTTTACCTTGCACTTATCTTTCCATTTCTACATTAAACCTGAGTGCTCTGACACCCGGTTACAGGTTGAGTAACTAAAGTATATATATTCGAGACTAAACTTGTGCTGCAGACATATAAGAAAAGCAGTTCATCTAGAATCTGCATACCATGTCACGTAATAACTCTTACTGTAATATTGGAAATCGGGTATCGTATTGACCTTGGCAGCTGAATATCATGCAATGCCATTAAGAGGCTCATAAATGTTGATGAAAGACGTTTGTAAGACTTAGCACATAAGCACATTGGAGAAATGGAACACTTGTATTCTATTTGAGTGAAAGACAAGTCCTCCAGATGTAACGTTATTTTAGTTTGTTCTACACATTTAAGTCTTCAAGGTTAAGGTTCAGTTTAGTCACACTTGGTAAGATGGAGAACACATGTTCGTCTGGGTGGAAGTTGTACCTCAAGTTCAGGACTTTTATCAGTTATAGTATCACATAAACAAAGATATGGCAGTGGTTCAGTCACAGTCAGGTTGTATAAACACAGACAGACAAAAAGCAGTCTCCTGTCTTTGTCTGATGTTTTCTTAAACCATCCTCGTTCCACGTTGTCATAATTAACACACCTTGACAAGAGGGCTGTGTCAAAACCACATGTTTCTTTTTGACTGATAAAGCTTTTGAGGCGTTGTCCACCATTACATCATCTCAAGAGTTGGATTGTCGATGCCATTTCATTGATACTCTTTGGTAACTGGCGATAGCTACCAATATGCAGCAGGGGAAACAGAAGCCTTTTCCATTACATTACATTACATGTCACTGTGTCTTGCCCAGGGACACAACGACATGCTGACTGCAGTGGGGTTTGAACCTGTGACCCCCTGGCGCCAACACCAACGCACAACCCACTGCACCACACGCCTCCCTCTTCAGGTGTGGTTGCGAGATAGTTATCACTCTTCCTTTTGTGCCGTAAATAAAGCCTCGATCCCTCGGACATCTTACCCGATGTCAGACAGGGTTGCTTAGTAGAAGTGAGGTGTATAGAGAACCAATCCAATGTCATTCATCTGTAGCCTTTACTTTGTGCAGTCGCCATTTACGTCGTAAGGATACGTTAAAGCAACGCCTTTTTAGGGTGTCAGGCATCCGTTTCCAAAGTCAAGAATGGACTTTCAGGCGGAAGAGCAAAACCTTGCACTGTCATGATCAAACACTAATCCCTCACTTAATTGTACAACAGAAGTTGTGCTTGTTGAGCAGTTTGAGCCGTCAGGCCCGGAGCAGCGTACTGTAGGAGAAACAAAGCCGGGGTTTAGCTTCCCCAGACAACTTTGTGAGATCTGAGAAAATCACCTCAAAGGCGACATGGTGACGACTGTCGTTTCCGCTGCGGTACATGTCAGCAGGTTTATGGCACACAAGCAGACGGTGTCAGACACAATATACGATCACTAGGGATTTACTAGTCTTTTAAAAATATGGATGTGGAATATGCCGTCTTTTGGTCAAAGGGGGATACAGTGAGTTCAGATTTGTGATGAGCTGCAGTCAAAGCTCAAAGAGGTAGCAGCATCTAATAGTGTTTCAATCCTCAAATAATCAGATGTACGTGATAGGCTAAGAGGCGGGACATAAGCTGGTTGACCAATCACAACAGAGCCGGCCAGCTAACCAATCAGAGCAGACTGGGCTCTGGTTTCAGACAGAGGGTGAACAGAGGTGATGCAGCACATATACGTATGAGAAAAATAATTTGAACATTAAAGCATGAGACATGTCCCAGTAGAGACACTACATACTGATATACACCTGAACATCAGCAGGAGAGGACTCTTTAAAGTAGAGACACTACATACTGATATACACCTGAACATCAGCAGGAGAGGACTCTTTAAAGTAGAGACACTACATACTGATAAACACCTGAACATCAGCAGGAGAGGACTCTTTAAAGTAGAGACACTACCTACTGATATACACCTGAACATCAGCAGGAGAGGACTCTTTAAAGTAGAGACACTACATACTGATATACACCTGAACATCAGCAGGAGAGGACTCTTTAAAGAAGAGACACTACATACTGATATACACCTGAACATCAGCAGGAGAGGACTCTTTAAAGTAGAGACACTACATATATACACCTGAACATCAGCAGGAGAGGACTCTTTAAAGTAGAGACACGACATACTGATATACACCTGAACATCAGCAGGAGAGGACTCTTTAAAGTAGAGACACTACATACTGATATACACCTGAACATCAGCAGGAGAGGACTCTTTAAAGTAGAGACACTACATACTGATATACACCTGAACATCAGCAGGAGAGGACTCTTTAAAGTAGAGACACTACATACCGATATACACCTGAACATCAGCAGGAGAGGACTCTTTAAAGTAGAGACACTACATAGTGATACACACCTGAACATCAGCAGGAGAGGACTCTTTAAAGTAGAGCCACTACATACTGATATACACCTGAACATCAGCAGGAGAGGACTCTTTAAAGTAGAGCCACTACATATGATATACACCTGAACATCAGCAGGAGAGGACTCTTTAAAGTAGAGACACTACATACTGATATACACCTGAACATCGGCAGGAGAGGACTCTTTAAAGTAGAGCCACTACATACTGATATACACCTGAACATCAGCAGGAGAGGACTCTTTAAAGTAGAGACACTACATACTGATATACACCTGAACATCAGCAGGAGAGGACTCTTTAAAGTAGAGACACTACATACCGATATACACCTGAACATTAGCAGGAGAGGACTCTTTAAAGTAGAGACACTACATAGTGATACACACCTGAACATCAGCAGGAGAGGACTCTTTAAAGTAGAGCCACTAGATACTGATATACACCTGAACATCAGCAGGAGAGGACTCTTTAAAGTAGAGCCACTACATACTGATATACACCTGAACATCAGCAGGAGAGGACTCTTTAAAGTAGAGCCACTACATACTGATACACACCTGAACATCAGCAGGAGAGGACTCTTTAAAGTAGAGACACTACATACTGATATACACCTGAACATCAGCAGGAGAGGACTCTTTAAAGTAGAGACACTACATACTGATATACACCTGAACATCAGCAGAATATGTCCCATTTAAGGAAAAATCTAACTGTGTAACCCTCATCGTGTAGTTAGTAAGGAATAATAACACCAAGTGCTATTGTTGGAATATTACATAACACTCAAAATTCTATTATTTGAACTTTCATACCTTATTCTAATGAAAAATATATAATAAAACACACTATTTAAATTATTTAATGCATTGTATATGTGTACATGCACACATATAGAAGTCAGAGTTTCTAGCCCCCTGGGGACGAGGTGCTATAATGGAGTATTGATGTTGCAGAGGGGTGGGTGAGAAAAGGGCGATAATTGGATTAGTTCTCTCTGCACTGCTCAGATACACAAGGTCTCTAATGAGAGAGCGGCTCTCGCCAATAATTACTGCGAATTTCCAAAAAGCATTCTCAGCACGGCAAACGGTGGCATCCTGACCTCGGAGAAACCCAGAATTAGGAGGTCCCGTAATGAGCTGTCAGATTATCAAATGTGTCATGTAAATTGACGCTTAATAACCCCAATAAACAGTCGCCTCGATCTGTTATACTCACAGCTGCTGGTCCGCAGGCCACAGAATTAAAGACTTGTTTTTCCTCGAAGCATCTTGTGAGTGTCGGGTCAGGAACTGTTCCTTCCTCTCTGCGCCTCTCACGGTTTGCTAATGAAATGCTCCCTATAGAAGAAATTATATTAAAATATTACCTACATTTTTATTAAATAAAAGGTAAGAATAGCAAGTAAAAAAAAACTGAAAAGCCAAATATTTGTTACTGGAGATTTTCTAATAAGATGCAAATGTAATCTACTATGTAAGTACAAATAAACAACACTGACATTTGACAGTAAAGTTGATAATAAAATATAGATTGATACATTTACTTAAAATGTATGCGTGGACATTTCTACCTAGGTTTTTCTAAGTAAATGTCACTCCAATTTCTTTTCAGTGTACTGGGTGAGAAACGGGAGGCGTCGGTAAGGTCAAAGGAAACACACGCGCGCACACACACACACACACACACACACACACACACACACACACACACGCACACACACACACACACACACACACACACACCACACACACACACACACACACACACACACACACACACACACACACACACACACACACACACACACACACACACACACACACACACACAGCTCATATGTGACCTGATCTATGGAAGTCAGATGTCGCACCGGCGCACTTTGGGATGATTGCGTATTTATGCCAAAAACACGTATATTTTGCTCATTATGGGGTGTTGGTTGACGGGCTCATGGTAACACGGCAGGTTGCCAGTTTTTTTTTTTGTCTGATTACAAAATAGTGTGGGCTTTCAGAATGTTAAAATATGATTGCCAAAATCCGAGGATAAATACAACATTGAGGCTAGTAAGCGACAAACGGAGAAACTTAATGGTAGTGGCATTACAACAGACGATGTGTGTGTTGTGTGTGGTTCCTCAGAAAATACAGACAGCAAACACACACAAAAAACACACAGACACACCAACTTTCTTCTGTCTGACTCTTCTCGCCATCAATGCTACTAGCTTAACCTGTGTTAGCCTGATCAATTGACTGTGACGAGAGGAACAAGCTGCTAACACTTTGTTTTAAACGAACACATAATTGAGAACAATTGGTGGTCCTAAGGTGGGACAAGGGGTATTACAGTATGCACACCAGTGGCGAACCGTGTCTATCACAACTGGACCTTCTGTAGACACACACACCCCCGCCGCTGCCCCCCCCCTCCCCTCCGCGGCATTATTATAATGTCCGTCTTTTCACTGAATTGTCATCTTGAAAAGGGTACTCACAACAATTCCGCAACAACTTCATCTTCACCTGTTGCACTTGTCATTTCAACGTTAAAAAATCAGTGCTTCTCAAAGTGTGGTCCGCGGACCACTGGTGGTCCGTGAGCGCCCCCTAGTGGTCCGCGAGTATATTGGTAACATTTCACATTTGAAATAAATAAATAAATGTGGGTTTTCTGCACTCTCGCGGGAATATCTCCGCAATGGAGCGAGATTAAGTTTGACTTTTGATTGCATGATATAGCCCAGCGCATCACCTTCATCACACATGTTGCCACTTGTTTGTACCATTTTCAGGCGATTTGTAATCTGTTCTAGAAAAACGATGCGATTTTGGATATTTGTGGAGTTAGGTGGTCCGCGAGTGTTTTTTTATTGGTTAAGTGGTCCTTGGTATGACAAAGTTTGAGAAACACTGATCTAGATCCTCTGTCTCGAGCCCTGGAACCGAGGGAAACTTTGAAAGAACACGCCCATTGGCTACAAATCAATATATGATTGGTTGATTAAACTGTCAGTCGCTCTCATTCAGTGCAACGGCCAGGGCATTCTATCAAGGATGTAGAATACCTTGGTTGAAGGATATTCTACCCAGAGACCCAGAACAAGATCTGATTGGTAACACTGTGATATTACAGATCAACAACACAGATACCATTCTCATTTATTCATTTTATATACATTTTATTTATATAATTAAATCGATTTTTTTGTTTCTTTTATCTGAGTGTTCCAGGGTATTCTCTGAATACCTTGAAGGCCCTGACGGTTCACCACTGAAGCACACAACATATTAAGCCTTGAGCCCCCCTTAAAGTAACTATGTCTTAAAAAGAATTATATTCATGATTTGTCCCTTTTTTCTTGAGATGTGTGCTCACCTCTGTTCCTGTACTGCAGAAAATAAAGGAAATACTCTGAACCAAGTTAACCTCAACCTCTGGTATTATTTATCATAAAATGTTTGATAAGCAGGTTTTATTTTTAAGTTTTGCATTAAGATGTAATAAAAACATTTCACTCCTAGCACTTTGATAAATACGGGCCAAGGTTAAACAACCCAACAGTCTTTTTGCAGGTTATTTCTCGGGGGATTTTGGATTTTCCAAAGCTGTCTTCTCCGGCAAAACTGACTTTGAGATTGTGTAGTGCCCTCAGAGGAAATCAAAGTATTGCCACTACTTATAACGACCCAAGATCACACAACAAATGTGAAACACTGCAAAAACAGCCTTTAGCGAGCAAATTAATCTCCAAAAAAAGATTGATGATAATAGCCGCTTTCACACCGCAGGACTTGCCGTACTTTAGTGCCGGCACTGAAGTACCACGGCACTGAATCCGCCAGGGGGCTAGTGCCAATCACATTCACACCGCAATACCTTCCCTGAGGCAAGATTACGCTGACGTCACTTCGTCTTCTTCTTCTCTGGGTTTACTGGCAGGCCGCAAAACCACTTCACAAAAAAACGAGAGAAGAAGAACTACACGGGGGAGGGGGTATAAAGCCCACCCGCTGTATGAGGCGTTTGTTTTCTGGTCTTTCGATCGTTACCACTCTTATTATTGTGGTCTTTAATTTTTTTATAGTCCTGCCTGAGTTTCTTTATTTTTACCCGGCACCCGTGTGCACTGTGCACGATTCCCAGCTCAAGTAGCTTTGCGAACATCGCTCAAAACATTTGGAGTCGGGAACTGCTTTCTGTAGAAGCAGCTGCATCCCGTCCTCAGAGTAAATTGCCAGAAGCGCCGACACTTCCTCATCATTCCACCGCTCCGGTGTTGCAGTACGTGTGGTCATAACTGCTTTAAAGTACAAAAAAACTACTCGCTCAGGTGTGGATGTGGTTTTGTAGCGAGGAAAAATATAACAAAATAGCTGCCTAACAAAAAAAATGCAGAGTCTAACGGGGCGTGGTTTTAAATTCGCCCAGCCAATAGAAATAGAATATAAATTGGCACTCTTTTATCACCAGGCTCGTACCACCTCTCTAGCAGGGACTGGAAATGGCCAAAAGAGTTCCCGGCACTGAGTAGTCCCGGCGGTGTGAACGGGACATTATTGGTACTAACGGAACTAAAGAACCAAAGTACCAGGGAAAGTCCTGCGGTGTGAATGCGGCTATTCATATAGTTGAGCTTCTGTTTGGATCAGTGTTGCTTACACACATCGACACACAGTGTACCACAAACCAAGCTGGCCTTTCCCTCCATCACCCTCCTTGGAGACCTAATTCACACGAGTTTGAGATGATTTTGATCTCAACTAGGATGCACTGAGCCAGCAAAACCACTCTTCACATCTCTGTCCCACGACACACACACACACACACACACACACACACACACACACACACACCACACACACACACACACACACACACACACACACACACACACACACACACACACGATCGTCTTATTCCTTCTGCTTGACATGGTTTCTGGAGATCAGAACCGTTTTCTCTCTTTCCACACCTGGACGGCTTTCAGGATTGGTTCAACCAAGAGTCACAGGGTTGCATCATGGGGCGCATGTCAATGGAGGCTTTTAGTGATGCAGGGTATCAGAAAAAAAATCTCTGTGAATATGGTGTCAGGTGGAGGGATTTTGGAGTGACAGTGTGACCTAAAGATAATGCGGGTGCGTTTTCCATGAACTACATACTGTAGCACAGATATTGGCATGGCACATTTCAAAGTGAGGTAAGTCATGCTTTACAAAAACTTTTAAAGCATTCAGATCCAGTGCAACAGAAACACATGAAAAGAAAAATAATACAATCAACCAAACTAGAATAAAACAGGTATAAAATACAAGAGTGAGTGCACATTATGAATAGTTATTTGATTTAATATAAGGCAAAAAGAAAAGTCCATGTCCATGCTTTAATGTTCAAAAAGCTATGAGGGTATGAATGTTCAAATAATAGAATTGATACTGTTATGTGCGATGTTGCTTATTGTTTTTCATGTATTTCAACATACTACTCAGAACTTTTTAAGGTTTTATTAACTCTTACTAACTACACGATGAGGGTTACACAATTAGATTTGATTTAAAGAGGACATATTCTGCTCATTAAGGTGTATATCAGTATGTAGTGTCTCTACTTTAAAGAGTCCTCTCCTGCTGATGTTCAGGTGTATATCAGTATGTAGTGTCTCTACTTTAAGAGTCCTCTCCTGCTGATGTTCAGGTGTATATCAGTATGTAGTGTCTCTACTTTAAAGAGTCCTCTCCTGCTGATGTTCAGGTGTATATCAGTATGTAGTGTCTCTACTTTAAAGAGTCCTCTCCTGCTGATGTTCAGGTGTATATCAGTATGTAGTGTCTCTACTTTAAAGAGTCTTCTCCTGCTGATGTTCAGGTGTATATCAGTATGTAGTGTCTCTACTTTAAAGAGTCCTCTCCTGCTGATGTTCAGGTGTATATCAGTATGTAGTGTCTCTACTTTAAAGAGTCCTCTCCTGCTGATGTTCAGGTGTATATCAGTATGTAGTGTCTCTACTTTAAAGAGTCCTCTCCTGCTGATGTTCAGGTGTATATCAGTATGTCGTGTCTCTACTTTAAAGAGTCCTCTCCTGCTGATGTTCAGGTGTATATCAGTATGTAGTGTCTCTACTTTAAAGAGTCCTCTCCTGCTGATGTTCAGGTGTATATTAGTATGTAGTGTCTCTACTTTAAAGAGTCCTCTCCTGCTGATGTTCAGGTGTATATTAGTATGTAGTGTCTCTACTTTAAAGAGTCCTCTCCTGCTGATGTTCAGGTGTATATCAGTATGTAGTGTCTCTACTGGGACATGTCTCCATGCTTTAATGTTCAAAAAGCTCTTTATTTTTCTCATACTGCCTGTGCTGCAGCACCTCTTTTCACCCTCTGTCTGAAACCAGAGCCCAGTCTGATCTGATTGGTTAGCTGGTCGGCTCTGTTGTGATTGGTCAACCGCGTAGAGATGTCCCGCCCCTTATCACGTACAATATGTAGGAGCACTAGCCAATAGAAGCGCAAGTGTTACTTAGTGATGTCATTATGTTACGGAAGTAAACAAAGGAGTTCAATGGATGCGTATCAGGGGGGGAGTTTGTGGAAGAGAAACTCTCTCTGGAGGGAACACAGGGATTTTAGCCTTTGCAGACCATTTACATGCACACAAACCTATAGAACACACTACAGGGAATGGAAACTCCTAAAAGCACAATAGGGCCAATGAATGAAACTATTCAGAGCTTTTTTAAACCAACAGTAGTATCGTAGAGTCAACTCTTTGACAGGCAGTAAGCCAGCGTAAACCCACTTATTGTTGAGCAGCAGCGTTCTGAATCAGCTGCAGCCGTCTAATTGATTTCTTATATTACAGTACTCAAGTCTACTTAAGATAAATGCATGGACAAGCTTTTCCAAATCCTGCTGAGACAGTCCTTTAATCCTACATTATGTATTCTTAAGGTGATAGTAGGCTCACTGTGGCTTTTAAAATGCAGTCCATGACTTCACCCAAGCAACCGGTCTAGAAATGGACCCTGAATGAAAGCAAGCAAAGTTATAAATAAATAAACAATATGAGAAGTTTTCAATTGACTCTGGGATATTATTCAGTATGCCGGCTTCCTGCCATTAGAGAGGAGGAAGGAAAACAGGAGTTGAAACATTTAGGGTGTCATTTCTGCTTTCCCTCTCGGTGGACTGATGTCGGTGCGAGGGTAATAAAGCACCTCTACACTTCATTGCCTCATAAATCCTAATACATTTCATAAATGAACTGCTGCACACCGTGTTCATTTGGCTGTTTGACTGCAGACTGATTCATTTAGCGATGCCTGGGAGCCAGAAGCCACTGGGAAACATTTCAAACACGCTGGAGTCACCCTTACAGGATTACAAGCGAGCGTTTCCATCACTTCAAATAAAATGTTGCTTTAGCTTGGCTCGCAGAGATTCGGAGTGTGTGTGTGTGTGTGTGTGTGTGTGTTTGCATATGTGAGTGTGCAAGGTAGGTTTTTTACGAGTGGGTGAAAGATGGAAAGCCTCAGGGACCAGTTTGCCACCCTGTTTGATCAGTTCCACTTCTTTTTACACCGTGAACGCAAGTGATCATTGATTTTGCACAACCTATATGAATTCTCGTCACCTTGGGCGAACACGAGGGAGTACTGAATGAGATTGGGGATTTTATGCTCTGATAAACCAGCATTAACGTGTAGGTTAACCGATATTTTTCAACCTGAACCTTATTTTCCCTTGCTAATGTCTTAACGGATAAATGGGGACATTTATTTTAGATTTTCTTCCGATATTGAGTGGAAACGCAGCAGCCATAAACAGGCTGGAATGCATTTGCTTGACACCTTCAATGTACGTCTGCTTAAAGTGCTTGTTTTTATCACTTAGGGGTTGAAATGATTGTTATATTCTAGTCTCTGACCCATTGTGTACAGGATCCTACAGAATAATTGACCTTTACCTTTTGCTTGATCTAATCTGTTTCTCTCTCGGAAGTAAACCGTTCAAATGTGAATAAGAGTTGCAGTGAGCAGATCTTATATTGTGAGAGTTTTTTGTGTTACAGAAAGTAGAGCTACATAAGTGTTATCTCGAAGAATATCAACATCAAGGCTGACATTTAGCTGATTTAGACGATGTAGAAGCAAGATTTCACAGAGCGAGACTGACAGAAAAGATCAAGCAAAAGGTAAAGAAAATGTGGTCACACATATCTAACTAGAGAATGCAATTCTTGAAGAAATTGCTAGTGGGAATGCTTTATGCTGAAAAGCTGATGCTAAACTGCTATGCTGAAATGTAATGCGTAAGAAGAAAGTGAAGAATTTAGATTGAAATGATACATGGACACTGGGGGCTTGAATGTGTGATGAGAGAAGAAAAGTAAAAAAGCCTTGGCAGAATATTTGAACTGCAAACTTTTTAACTAACTTGATGGCGAATGATATTTCGCCATGGCAACAGTATTTGATGACACCCCATAATACACTTAGATGTGTTGATGGCTGCATCATTACCAAACCTGTGAAGTTTTGGGCCATTTGGAGCATTTTCACTGAAGTTATGAGAAAACCGTGTTTCATGGCGAGCATTGTGTGGCCATGGCAACGGCATTTGAAGAAATCTCAAAACTGTCACATAGATGTCTTCACGGCTAGCACACGTGAAGTTTGAGCACTTTTTGACAATTTTAATATGAGTTTACGGCGAGGGATGCGTTGCTATGGCAACAGCTTTTGAAGAAAACTCACTATTGGCACATAGACATGTTGAAAGCTGGACCATTAACCATCATCTGAAGTCTGGTGGTGTTTTGACCATTTTCATAGGAGTTACGACAACATCGTGTTTTATGTCGAGGGATGATTTTCCATGGAAACAGCATATGGTGAGATCTCATATTTGGCGTAGAGCTGTTGAGGCATGGACCGGTGATATGTAAGGGAAGATTGGGGGACGATTAGGGGACGATTGGACCGTGTCCATTGGAGTTACAGCGACATTGTGTTTTATGGCCAGGGATGCGTTGCCATAGTAACACCACATTACGTAACATCAGATTTGATGTAGAGCTGTTCAGGGTCGCAGTGTTAACCATCATGTGATGTTTGGTGGCGTTCAGAGCATGTCAGTTGGAGTTATGACATCATCATGTCATATCTCCAACACACAGGTGTTTATGTTTGAGGTAACGATGTTAAGAAACACCTGTGCTTGAGCCCAGAGATCAAAGGTTCCCATGGTGATGTGCAGTAATCAGTGAGAGGAGAGCCTTTCCATTGTTCTGAATGAGAGATAAACCTCTTACAGTTACATGTGAACGTTTTGTTGAAGAACCGTAACAGATATCGGTGAAATTTCAACATGTGAAGCATGTCAAGGACCCTGAGTGTCTGAAGTGTGCTTTTTGTGTACTTTTGGGTCAATAATGTGGCCTTTTTGGCAGATTAACTAAAGGTGTGCGGCTGCTGCTGTGAGGAAATATCAGCCTGAAATTACAATGGGTCTTAATGGAGATATGTTGAAAGTTGTTGTCACTTCATGCCCCCAAGAGCATTTTGTTTAATTATTTTTTATTTTTCAAGCTACGAGATGTTTTCCTACGTTTGTCATAAAAAATTATGTCTCAGGAATGTAGGGTTTGGGAATTATGGAAGGTTTAAAAAAATATATATGAAGGCAAATTTCAAACTGTCCCCCACTCTAGCTGTGACTTCACGCACTCTAGCCTTAACGAGCTGCGCAATAGAGTGCCACAGTGACACGTCCTAAAACCCGGAAGTCAATCAATCAATGTTTATTTATATAGCCCAATATCACAAATGTTACATTTGTCTCAGTGGTCTTCACAGTGTGTACAGAATATCAGTATGACAATACGACACCCTCTGTCCTTAGACCCTCTGTCCTTAGACCCTCTGTCCTTAGACCCTCACATCGTACAAGGAAACACTTCCAGAGAAAACCCACAGTTTAAAGGGAACATGGGAGAAACCTCAGGGAGAGCAACAGAGGAGGGATCCCTCTCCCAGGACGGACAGACGTGCAATAGATGCCGTGTGTAAATTGAAAAGATAATACATTTGCAACATAGGTAGTCCAAATGTTTGGAAATGCATGTGTGTATAATAGGAAGATGAATCCACGAGGATATCCATCCAGGACCGATGATCCAGGACACAGGACCGCAGGATCATCCATGACTCCGGATCCCGGCGTATATAGACACCAAAAAGAAAGACATTTGGGGAAGCTGGGTTAATCGGAACATGAGAGTACACAGGTACAGACAGAGAGAAGGAAGAAGTAAGATGTCCCCAGACAAACTAAGCCTATATCAGCAAAACTAGGGGCGGAATCTAATTAGCCCTAACTATAAGCTTTATCAAAAAGGAAGGTCTTAAGCGGATAGGGTGTCTGCCGCCCGAACACAAACTGGAAGCTGATTCCACAAATGTGGAGCTTGATAAGAAAAGGCTCTGGCTCCCATTGTACTTTTAGAGACTCTAGGAACAACCAACAACCCTGCATTCTTGGAACGCAATGCCCTCGTAGGACAGTAGGGTATAATGAGTTCTTTAAGGTAAGATGGCGCCTGCCCATTAAGGGCTTTGTAGGCAAGAAGAAGAATTTTAAATTCTATCCTGTGTTCTATAGGGAGCCAGTGTCAGGCAGCCAGAACAGGAGTAATGTGGTCCCTTTTCCTAACTCTGGTTAGTACACGAGCCGCAGCATTTTGAATCAGCTGAAGCCACTTGACTGACTTCTTGGTACTCCCTGATAATAAAGAGTTACAATAATCCAGCCTAGAAGTAACAAATGCATGAACTAGTTTGGAAGTAAGCTTCTTCCGGTTACCTCGACACAAAAGCAATGCAATTTCTCCATAGGATTTAGGAAAAGAGCTCAAAATAAGTGTGGTTGACACACATTTAAGAGATGGATCAGGTTTTGTTCAGTCGGATAATCTCCACATGTCTATCCTACTTTTATAATTTTCGAATCATATATCTAATCGATAGATTTATGATTGATAGATTTATGAATCTGATTTAAAAGCTGTGTAACACGAATAATGTCAGAAAGATGTGTAATATTTTAAAGTAGAGTGAAAGTATGAAGGAACAGTTAGCAGTTGAAGTCGCATGAAGATTTTTCAAGTTATCGAGCTGAAAGTTTTGATGTTTGAACGGAGTTTCTGCGATGTGGAATGTGGGAGCAGAAGAGGCGCAAAAAACCCGGCGGAATAATAATAATAAATAATTTGTGCGTAGAGGAACAAGTAGTGCTGTATCAGCATTCTCACTAAATAATTCCTTCACTAACAACAATGTGAGCCTGTCAGTGCTACAAAAAGAACAAACAAGCCCTTTTAAAATGGACGTGCTGAACCGCCCTGAGCAAATACAATAAGTCCCATTTAATGGCTTCTCTTTGCTGCTCTTTCGCTCAATACTGGACCAATTTCAAAATATGTATCCCCATTATTCACGATACTCAAACATGGAAAAATAGGGTTAAGTTTAAAATACCAAAGTCCTCTTGGATTTCTTGATGACTTCCTGCATGATACAAGAAGATTTTATTTTTGAAGTGATTAATTCTTTGGCTCTTTTCAGCATGTGGGATTCAGGTGGTCACAATGGAAAGCAATTAAAGACAGCTATTCATATCCTGTGTAGAAAAGTGTTTATCTTATATTGGAGGTCACTGTTCGATGCACCGGGTCATCACAATTGACTCGAGAGGAGAGGCAGAGGAAACCAATCTGTGATAACCCTTTCTTCTCCCGACACAAATACATGTTTGCTCTCCTCCAAAGGGTTCGGTAGGTGTTTCGGCCTTGCTTTGTGAGTCATCTCGATGAATGATGAGGACTTGGCAATGCCGGCACAGGCATGACACGCTAGATTTGCCGTGGAAATGTGCCGTGGCAAAGCATCAAAGAGATATCAAGGTCTTTTGCAACAAAGTGGAAGCAGAGGGGGAGAGGAAATGAAAGTGGTGGGGTTTGGGTTGGGGTAAGAAAGCTAAATGTTGTAATGATGTTGTGATGGTTTGTACCAAAACCAATGAACACTTAATTTAAATTAATTTGCTGCGCTCTAGTGGATCTGTTTTCCGTTGGTTATGTTATTTCAAAAAGATGTTTGTAACATAACAATTGGGAGGAGCCATCCTTATGTAAAGTGTTTATCGAAATGTTTCCCTTTTGATTTGAAGTCATACAAAGAAGAATGTCTAGCAATCATTTCGTAGTTTATACATTTGTAACATATAGGAGGAGGAGCCGTCCTTCTTTTACATTTTCAATCCACATGTATCCCTTTCAGGGTGTCTGCGGGGTCTTAAAAGTATTAAAAGTTGATAAATCAATTTGGCGAAAATTAAGGCTTTTAAAAAAGTCAAAAAGTATTAAATGGCATTTTCCAAGGTATTATATTTTGTAGCTTGTTTTCAATAAGTATATCAATTGTCCAAAGAGGTTGTATTCTACAGTCTGCCTGAATGTAATCATTGCGTAGGTGTGTATAGTGTGATTCTGTGTAGTTTATTTATGGCAGTGGTTCTCAAACCTTTTTCAATAATGTAGATCATGAAAAAATAATGAAAAAAAATGCCACCAAGTACCCCCTGATCAGCGCAGAAACAATTTGTTAGGGACAAAAAGCCAATCTAAAGAGGTACAGTATGCGCTGCACCACCAGTGTCTGATTTATTAAAACAACAACCTTGTAACTGAGAAACACTTAAATGCTACATTTCAAACGTTTACAATCCATCACTAAATTCATGGCAAACCAATTTTAACATCATGCAATAACACTAAGACGACATTAGCTGCTTTGAACTGATATTTTTAATACGTTGTACTTACAATCTAGTGAAACATGGGCTTGTGCTTCACTGAGGATCCTTGTCATTCTGACAGGGAGGCACCTGCAGTTATTACACTTCGCGTTTTGAAATATGTGTAACTGTTAATATAAAAGCCACACTGCTCAAACTTCGTTACTTTCCCTAAAATTAGTATATTTATTTATTTTGGGGCGTGGGGAATGAAGAGAAACAAATATATGAGCATGTTATGAGCATGGGATTTTGACCCCTCATATAAACATATGCATAATGCTGCGCTATACTTTGCGGCCACACGCCGTTGCCAAGCAATGCTTATTGTTTAGGTCCTTTGATAAGCAGGCAGTCATATCATTAGCTAGAACTAGCTAGATCTGATAGATTTGGACATAAACGCGAGTGAAGTCTAACCGGACGTGAGAGAGAGAGATCAGAGATCAGATCAGCTGCTGCTGACGGAGAACACGCAGCTCTTCCGGATCAAAGCTCCGCCGCTGTGACGGACCGTTGAGTGGAGCAAAATACACTAAGAGTTAGACCTTACACACTTAGCTAGTTTATCTACTCTGGAACTAGCTAAACTAGTTATAAATATATATATTTATAAAACGGACAAGTCAAATCAAGCAATCTGGTTCTTAGCCGTGATATACTGAGCGTATACCACGGGTATAATTGTAAATTACTTTTCACAACAAGTCAGTATCCCTCCGCGTCTGAGTAAAACAGTATACCGTTGGGCTGAAAAGCAAACTGCTTGAACAAGAAAGCAGCGGAGAAGTAACGGGCAGAAACCCTCCTTTTTACGCAGCGGTCCAGACATAGACATCAAACGGCAAAACATATTCAGTGTGCAGTTCCTTTGGCATTAGGGCAGGGATATCTAGATACTTTCCAAGGTCTGACATCATGACTTGTGCTACTTTTAAAGCAAGCAACGATGTTTTCAAATCTGTAATCAAAGAGGTCCGCAAAAACACTATCGGCCAATCAGATTGCTTGATTTGACTTGTCAGTTTTCTAAATATATTTACATTTCTTCCGTTACGGAACAAACTTACAAAGCATAAGATGGAAACATTTAAGATTAACTTCGACCTCCGGGGAGGTCTTACTATGGAAGAGTGGATTGAGCAGTGCCTATCTCCAGAACCTAAACGACGACATGCAGAGCTACGTGAAGAGCAGGTAGACCAACTGGAGAAGTAGCACCATGCAAAAGCTTTCTGATGCGGGTCTTGAAACAAAGCAGAGAAATTATGACCGTTAGTGGCCACAGGTGCGAAAGCTCTCTCTCGAGCTACTGTAAGCCGAATCTCGGGGACCGGAGAAAGTGGAGCAATATTCTCACCACGCCGAGCAACAGCCTAGAACAACCTCAACAAGTAACCACGTAAGCCATGCTACTGATGCTGGACAGGTTTTCAGTGGGTGCACAATAAACTGCAACATACAATGAAATGAATGTAAATAAATAGCCAACTAATGGATCAACGCTCTCTGTCTAATATGTTCGCTAGCTGTTAGTGTTGTTGCATAGCAACCACCTCGCACTATGTTTCGCGCAGAAGGCAACGGAGGGACTATTTTATTTTGAACATCATTATTTACTAATAAAAACTATTTAAATTAGAGTGTGTATTTTTTTTTCATATTGCCACACTTGGTAACCGTTTTATAAAAGCAATAGCTCACTTCAGGCCGTGGTATATGCTCATTATATCACAGCTAAGGGGCGTGGTTCGGCCCGACGCGAAACGGCCTGTCGTGAGCTATTGCTTAAGTATTCTTTACTGTCGGGTCACTCATTACAGGTTCAGCGAGCTGCATGAGACTGACGGGCTGTCAGGAGAGGGAGAGGAAAAGAGAGCACCCCGTTTATTTTTCCCATTTTATTATCCAGAGTTTCTGTAAACTTTTGAATAAAGTAGTTAATCTACTATTAGTAGTTTGATAACATGCATTCATTATGTTTTTTTTTTCATTAACATAAAATAAATCTCACGTACCCCCTGCAGTACTCCAACGTACCCCTAGGGGTCCGCCTACGCCCATTTGAGAACCACTGATTTATGGCATCCCGTTGGGTTTGATGTCTTCTGAACAGGACATCGCACGCTCACTGCTCGATAGCGCACGAAGGTCCGTTTACGCCGGTTGTTAAACAACATCGTTATGGGGAAATGCAAGTTTGTGTCCAAATAGTTGGAAGATAAGGAGGAAGGACAATCAGTACTGAATATAGTCAATGTGAGGTAAAGTGTGTCGCCAAGGTAACCGGTTAAAACTCGAAGTGGCGATGAGGTCTTAACATGTATGGAAAGGGTCTTAACAAAGGTCTTAAAAGGTCTTACATCTGACTTCAGGATTCCTGCATAGACCCTGCCTTCGTTTGATTTATTTTAACACGTTATGCAAAGAACGCTGTCTAGCTATCAGAACAGATCAAGCTAGGTCTTTTTCCCGGTTGTTCAAAAATAAAAACTGTCAAAACAGCAAGAGGAAGATTTAGCACAAAAAGTACTGATAGCTTTAGATCAAGACAACAAATATGTGGAAAACGTGTCTGACGCATAATATGTGTGGAGAGGTGAAGTAGGAAAAAGCAACACAGGAGAGAGGCCACCCAGCGAAGCGAAAACTCAAAACCTGGGGGAAAACACTAAATCCAATCTTCACAAAAGCTCTCATCTGGGCCCAAGAGTTCAAAACTTTTAATCTCAATCAGATCCGATCAGATTTTGAAATCCCATTCTTTTGTGATCCAGGATCAGACAAGTCGGACACATTTTTTGTAGTTCAAAGCAATTCAGGATAGGATCACCCTGATCCAGATTACGACTTTTCAAGATGACTAGATCCTGAATATCAGTGCTTTAATCCTACCGATCGCCATCTAGTGGACATGACAAATAATACAAGGAAGACAAGAGACCATCCATCTTCTTCTCCCGCTTATCCGTGGTCGGGTCGCGGAGGTAGCAGTTCCAGCAGAGAGCCCCAAACGTTCCTTTCCCCTCATCAACCAGCTCTGACTGGGGGGTCCCAAGGCGCTCCCAGGCCAGCGAAGAGATATAATCCCTCCACCTGGTCCTAGGTCTACCCCTTGGTCTCTTCCCAGCTGGACGTGCCTGGAACACCTCCCTAGGGAGGCGCCCAGGTGGCATCCTAACTAGGTGCCCGAACCATCTCCACTGGCTCCTTTCGACGCGAAGACAAGAGACCACATTGCAGAAACATCTATAATGTCGAATTATATTTTTTAATTTGAAAGGTGATGACAGATGATGGACTTTTTTTTTGTTGAATATATTTTTACTTTAATCTAAATTACATTTGTGATTGACAATCTTTGTTGTGATACTTTTATGAGCATAAACATTTATGTCATCGACAGTTGGTTGAAAACAAAATAGGCCACCACAAACGTGAGCAAAAATGAAAAAAATAAAATGTATTTCCCACGAAGGCTAAAAATAGTGTATTCATTCAGTTAACAAACGTTGCCATCTTATTTAAATTGAAACATATTTTAAAATAAATTGTGCAGTATATTTTGCTCTGGTAATCCACTGGAAATCCACCCCTCTGGTGGGATCAGGATAATCCAGTTTGTTGGGATCAAATTGATCCAAATCCTGTGTTGTCAGTTTGTCAAAAAACAGGATTAGGATCATTTTGATATCGGATCAGATCAGGAAATCCAATCCAAGCTTTAATCTGGATCAAATCTTCAAAACGGGTAGTTCAAACCGACAACACAGGATTGGGATCAGTTTGATCCCAACAAACTGGATTATCCTGATCCCACCAGAGGGGTGGATTTCCAGTGGATTACCAGAGCAAAATGTACTGTACAATTTATTTTATAATATGTTTCAATTTAACAGAAATCGGAGCAGCGGGAGCGGTACTGCAGTCGCTTTACCGCACCGTTGTGACGAAAAGGGAGCTGAGCCAGAAGGCAAAGCTCTCTGTCTACCGGGCCATTTTCGTGCCTACCCTCAAACATGGTCATGAAGGATGGGTCATGACCGAAAGAACGAGATCGCGGATACAAGCGGCCGAGATGGGTTTTCTCCGCCGGGTGGCTGGTGTCTCCCTTAGAGATAAGGTGAGAAGTTCGGTCATCAGGGAGGGACTCGGAGTTGAGCTGCTCCTCCTTCGCGTCGGAAGGAGCCAGTTGAGGTGGTTCGGGCACCTGGTAAGGATGCCACCTGGGCGCCTCCCTAGGGAGGTGTTCCAGGCACGTCCAGCTGGGAAGAGACCAAGGGGTAGACCTAGGACCAGGTGGAGGGATTATATCTCTTCGCTGGCCTGGGAGCGCCTTGGGACCCCCCAGAGCTGGTTGATGTCGCCAGGGAAAGGAACGTTTGGGGCTCTCTGCTGGAAGTGCTACCTCCGAGACCCGACCACGGATAAGCGGGAGAAGATGGATGGATGGATGTTTCAATTTAAATTAGATGGCAGAGTTTGTTAACTGAAATAATACACAATTTTTAGCCTTCATGGGAAATACATTGTATTCTTTCCATTTTGCTCATGTTGGTGGTGGCCTATTTTGTTTTCAACCAAATGTCGATGACATAAATGTTTATGCTCATAAAAGTATCAAATGTAATTTAGATTAGAGTAAAAATATCTTCAACAAAAAAAAGTCCATCATCTGTCATCACCTTTCAAATAAAAAATATAATTAGACATTATAGATGTCTCTGCAATGTGGTCTCTTGTCTTCCTTGTAGTATTTTTCACATCCACTAGATGGCGCTCGGTAGGATTAAAGCACTGATATTCAGGATCTAGTCATCTTGAAAAGTCGTAATCTGGATCAGGGTGATCCTATCCTGAATTGCTTTGAACTCCAGGGACAACATGTGGCCGACTTGTCTGATCCTGGATCACACAAAATGGGATTTCAAAATCTGATCGGATATGATTGAGATTAAAAGTGTTGAACTCCTGGGCCCAGGACACAGAGCCAGACTATCAAAGGTAGTTGCTTAGGTCTGAAAAGTGCTACGCTTGCAAGGATGTATAAACTGGGTTCTGAGCCGCATTTATTGACTTTAGATTAGTCTCTTTTTAAATGACTCCTTGGTTCATATGCGTTGTTTCAACACTTTGCTGTTGAATGCTCACGGCTTTCCTTAGGTTTGAAATAAGCCCCCAAGGTTGTTTCTGAGCTGCACATAATTGTACCGTGTCTATTTTTTTTTTAGATGAATCTTCTTTATAAATAGTGCTGTTTCCAATCTATTATTTCCTTTGTTATGCCACTAAACATATTGAGACAATAGAGGCATACGTTTTCTGTTCCTATACACAGACGAGTAGACACACCGATTTAATACATTACATATACATACAGTAGTTTGAGCAGCTCACTCATCACCGTTAATATAAACGCAGCGCTTGGTACTTTCATTTAAACAATGCAGTCTTCACAGTTTGCCACCCACAAGCAGCACATTGTTGGTGATTCATGTTCATTCTCTTCCGACTCCTGCAAAGAATTAAAATACTGAAATCTACCCACTTCGCTTCGAGAAGAAAATACAATTCCATTCAAGTGACGTTTCAAGCTAACTGTAAAGTATAAAAGCAGATTAAAGTCACACGTATTGTTTGTTTGTTAGGGATTTGTGGGCAGAGGCAACTACAGTTTGGAAGCACTAAGAAAGGACACAGTACAGCATAATATAAAGTGCAACTATGCTTTTCTAAAAGTGGACATTATTTGAACAAGTCTACAGGTCTGCTTTTCTAAAGGCTCTGACACACGTTCAAATAATTGATTTCAACGGAGGGGACACAACGGTCTTGTCCAAACGGATGCACTTTGCACATCTCAAAGACAACAGACAACAATCACGTAATTCCTGCACCTGCGTGAGAGGAAACAACACTCCATACATCAAGCCGTGGTAGTCTGTATTTGTAATTCAAAAAGAGAACATAATAGGATTGTAGGAACACAAGCCTTATTATGGCTCAGTCCACACTCTTTTGTTCCAGATGCTGTTGTGAAAATATCAGATTTATTAGAATGAACACAATATATAAAAAGAGACTCTGTTTGTGTCCCCTTGACTAGATTTGTTTTGATTGTGATCCCCTTCTCCTAGACAAAAACCATAGAACACATCTGAGTCCTGGCTTTTAAAGTCACAAAAGGAATCACGGCTTCCAGACATAAAGCCAGACTGACGTGTAGAGTGTCGGAAAAGTCTAGTTTTAGTTGACGACAACTCAAAACGTTTTAGTCGATGAAAAATCATTACATTTGAGTCAACTTTTAGTCAAAATGTGTTCTTTCTTTAAACTACTTCAGTTAGGCATATACAGGTATCTCAATTTGGAATCAATGTGACATCGAAGTGTTGAAATTCGTAAAGCAACATTTCACTCTCTTAAAGGTGGGGTAGGTACGTTTCAGAAACCGGCTCGAGTGCACTAACATTTGAAAGTACACAGCCGAAAAGAATCCGCCCCTTCCTTCAGACTTCCTTACAGAGCACCTCCTCCAACACACATGAACGCGACCGTGACGTCAGCAGTGGTGGAAGTGGCCGCCTGTTGCTGGCGAGTCATTGAAGTACTGCTGCAATGCACGCCCAATGACGGCACGCCCAATGAGGGCACGAGATACATTTGTGCGTGCACGATATGGAAGGCTGACAGACAGGGCGGCAATCCAATCCGTTTAAGCGGCCCAGCTAAACGGATTGGTTGTACTTTTTACAGTATTACGGCTTCTACAGATGACATTTTTTGTCAAAGCACTTCAGATATTCATTGCTATCGGGATGTTAAGAGCATTCCATGGAATATAACAAAAAGTGTATCTCGAGCCGGTTTCTGAAACTTAACTACCCCACCTTTAACACTTGACTTGTGTGAGTGACGTGTGCAGATTCCCAGAATCCCAACTAATTCAACCAATGACAGGGATGCATTTTGACAGACAAGACGGACAATTGGGGGAAAATATCCTGCATTTTGAATTATCCGACAGTCCACCATTAACACCTTAGTCCCGTCTCGTCAACGAAAACAAAATATACATTTCGTCATAGTTTTTATTATCAAAAATCTGTTTTTAGCATCGTCTCGTCTTAGTCATGTAAAAAAGGGTCGTTGACAAACATTTTTCGTCATAGTTTTCGTTGACGAAATGTCTTCTGACCAGCATTAGATAATCAACGTGGTGTCAAGGCCTTCTAAAACACTGCGCCTCATTGATTCATTACAAGCTAAACGTGAACCTGGAACGTGAGCCTGTCTGTGCACCATTTTGTACTTTCTGTGTGCCTTTCTGTCCGAGTAATTGCGTTTGAGGGTATACAGTTCGCCACAGAGGACACACGGATCACTCGAGCGTAATCTGGTCCTAATCCCTGCCAGAGGCATCCAGCAGCTGGATATCAAAGTCGGAATTCATTTTTTATTTCCCTCCAACTGTCTCGTGGCTTTGATGTCACTACCTGCTGAAACAGTAGCAGATAGCAGGCTGCATTTTATCACTATCCTTGATCTCTCCATCGAAAAAAATATCCAATCATAGCTGTATTTGAGGTCAGCAAGAGTCTGTGACTTATACTGTCAATCATTCCCAGAGGTGGGAAGTAGTGGAGTACAAATACTTCGTTACTGTTCTTAAGTACATTCTTCTGGTATCAGTACTTTACTCCACTGCTTATTTTTCGGACGACTTTTTACTTTTACTTCTTACATGTTGAACTCAAATACCTGTACTCTCTAAAGAAGAGGGACCAATGGAAACGTTGTCATGTTGCAGTTGTTCAGCATGGAAACATTAATTAGCTAACAATGACATTATTGTTCTATTGATATAAAGGGAGGTCAGGTACTCTTTAAAACAGCTGCTAGCTATAGGTACTTTTTACTGAAGTACATTTCAAAGTTATTTACTTTGACTTGAGTAAAGAAGTTTAGTCAGTACTTCTACTTTTACCAGAGTATCTTTAAACACGAGTATCTGTACTTCTACTTGAGTAAAGGAAGTGTGTACTTTTGCCATCTCTGATCATTCCTCCTTTTCAAGTCCTCATTCAAATGAACCTGGCGTGAGTCACATGGCTCCACATCACACAGAGGATAGACGAGCCTCTCTGATATCAAATGTCTCCTTCCTCTGGGTGCACGAGCCAGTGTGTCTCTTCTGCCAATTTGCATGACGAGCGAGATGAAAACCCGGCGTCATGGGTAATTAATAAATCAGATTGAAATGATGGAACACTGGGAAGGCGTTGTTCCATTAATCGCCGCCCCGTCCTGTTCCAGTATCTTCCATCTCGGCGTTGCCGTTTGCGGCTCCTAATTAAATTGTACTTTCTGTCGATTGTGCTCATTAGTCAAGCAAAACCAATCAGCGGTCTGCAGCTGGGTCTGGAGATGCAGATAAATGCGGGAGCAAATGTTGTTTGAGGAACACAACGTGGGGTTTGTCGTCTACCTCGACAAACTACAGGGTGTTTATCAGCAGGGTAATTCATCGGAGAAGAGTCAGTACTTACAGGGGCTTTTATTTTAAAGAGGCCCTGTTATGCTTTAGGGGGTTTTCCCTCTCCTGTAGTGTGTTATATAGGTTTTAGTGCATGTAAATGGTCTGCAAAGGCTACAATCCCAAAGTGTCTCTCACACACACTCCCCCTCCGCCTGAAACGCCTCCATTGGACACCTTTGTTCACTTCCAGAGCATAATGACATCACTGTGTAACACTCGCTCTTCTATTGGCTAGCGCTCCAACACATTGTACGTGATAGGCTAAGGGGGGGGGACATCTCTAAGCAGTTGACCAATCACAACAGTTCCGGCCAGGTAACCAATCAGAGCAGACTGGGCTCTGGTTTCAGACAGAGGGTGAAAAGAGGTGCTTTTTGAACATTAAAGCATGGAGACATGTCACAGTAGAGACACTACATACTGATATACACCTGAACATCAGCAGGAGAGGACTCTTTAAAGTAGAGACACTACATACTGATATGCACCTGAACATCAGCAGGAGAGGACTCTTTAAAGTAGAGACACTACATACTGATATACACCTGAACATCAGCAGGAGAGGACTCTTTAAAGTAGAGACACTACATACTGATATACACCTGAACATCAGGAGGAGAGGACTCTTTAAAGTAGAGACACTACACACTGATATACACCTGAACATCAGCAGGAGAGGACTCTTTAAAGTAGAGACACTACATACTGATATACACCTGAACATCAGCAGGAGAGGACTCTTTAAAGTAGAGACACTACATACTGATATACATCTGCACATCAGCAGGAGAGGACTCTTTAAAGTAGAGACACTACATACTGATATACACCTGAACACCAGCAGGAGAGGACTCTTTAAAGTAGAGACACTACATACTGATATATACCTGAACATCAGCAGGAGAGGACTCTTTAAAGTAGAGACACTACATACTGATATACACCTGAACACCAGCAGGAGAGGACTCTTTAAAGTAGAGACACTACAGACTGATATACACCTGAACATCAGGAGGAGAGGACTCTTTAAAGTAGAGACACTACACACTGATATACACCTGAACATCAGCAGGAGAGGACTCTTTAAAGTAGAGACACTACATACTGATATACACCTGAACATCAGCAGGAGAGGACTCTTTAAAGTAGAGACACTACATACTGATATACATCTGCACATCAGCAGGAGAGGACTCTTTAAAGTAGAGACACTACATACTGATATACACCTGAACACCAGCAGGAGAGGACTCTTTAAAGTAGAGACACTACATACTGATATATACCTGAACATCAGCAGGAGAGGACTCTTTAAAGTAGAGACACTACATACTGATATACACCTGAACATCAGCAGGAGAGGACTCTTTAAAGTAGAGACACTACAGACTGATATACTCCTGAACATTAGACTTGTCGACGATACAAAAATGAAGGCAACAGGTGTGAAGGGTCTTATTCTCAAGCCTGATATAATCTATACATCTACAAACATGCGTTAGAATTACATTAGATATTTAATTAAACACGGTACTATCTCTTGTTATGCTACCCGTGGGATAAACACATTGTTATTCTGCTCATGTTGCTTTATAGCCTGAAGATCCACAAAATAATTCCTCTGGTTATTTGTTTCAGTTAGTTTCCCGCTTCCTCCTGCCAGAAGCATTCACCTCTCTGCACCTCACTCCCACACTGGCTCCGCTACATCTGCCTCAGTACATCGCTGTACATTTGGACTTGTGACAGATTTGTGTGTGTGAAAGTCTTTCACCGGCTGAACATAGTCAGACAGAAAGCTTTAAGGAGCTCTTTGTGTGCTGGAGGCTTGAAAGGAGAGGTCCCTGCAGCTCTGATGGAGGCTTTTACCTGATAGGTCTCCCAGACACTCGTGCGTCATGCCTGACCAGTCAACCGATCCACGTAGCGCTCGCACCTCAGCACTATAAAGCGCAGCAGTTCAAATGGGGCTGGTTTTTGCCATTTAAAGAACGTTTTTGTAGTTGAAATGAGTGTCGCACCAGGCGAGCGCCTTGCTCCAATGCAGTTTGATAGATAGCCAACAGTCCTAACGTCCAGGGAAAAACGTGGCAGCTCTGAAAACCCAAGATGCCTTCTTCAAAGATATTCATTCTTTAAATACAAAGCTTTGAATTCTGTTCCAAGGCCTGACGGCTGGGAGATCACCATCTGCATGGCAACGAGGGGAAATGGAAAGGCTGCTGCTTTTATAACTCGTCTGATTTGGTTCACCAGGTGAAGTGTGTTTTGAGGGAAATGGTTCAATATTTTTGCTTTATTTTCCTAAGATGAAAATTCATGGCTTTGCATTCTGTTTCGACCTGGGGAAGAAAAAGCCCGCCACCACTTCTGAAGCTGACTTCATTAAGTATTTTCTGTTTAACCTGTAGACCAGTGTTTCTCAAACTTTTTCATACCAAGGACCACTTAACCAATAAAAAAACACTCGCGGACCACCTAACTCCACAAATATCCAAAAACACATCGTTTTTTTAGAACAGATTACAAATTGCCTGAAAATGGTACAAACAAGTGGCAACATGTGTGATTAAGGTGTTGCGCTGGGCTATATCATGCAATCAAAAGTGAAACTTAAGCTCGCTCCATTGCAGAGATATTCCCGCGAGAGTGCGGAAAACTTAAATAAATAAATGTATTTCAAATGTGAAATTTTACCAATATACTCACGGACCAATAGGGGGCGCTCACGGACCACCAGTGGTCCGCGGACCACACTTTGAGAAGCACTGCTGTAGACTAACAGCAATACAAATACAACATTGACAATGGCCAGCTTTGTTGTGATTGGTCAACCACTTAGAGACCCTTAGCTTATCACATACAGGGCCAATCACGCAGGCTGCATGGGGCCCCGCATTGCGCAGGGGGCCCCGCCCAGAGGGCCTCAGCTGCTGTGCGCAGTTCTCCGCGCAGTTGTCCGCGCACCCCCCGCGAGAGTGAGAGGTGACAAGGGGAGCACGTCTGTATTCCGACACCGTTGCAAAGAATCGTCATCTGACCAATCACGGCTTTGATACGGCCACTTGTGCAGGTGAAGAGATGTCGGTGAAAAGACAGTTTCAATCCGGCGCAAGCAAGAGGGGGAAAAAACAAAACATGAAGAAACTAGAGCATCACCCGAAGGTGGGTTATTGTATGAGTCAAATTGCCAATTGCCATATTAAAACATCAGCTGCAATTCACGACATGAAGAAGGCAGTCTCTGCAGAGCATATAGGTTAATGGAGATGCAGTTATTTCCAGCATTCTTTATTTAACATTCATTCAAGTATGTTATGCCTTTTATCTGCTAATGTACTGGAGGAAGAGTGATACACTGTCTGTCTAGTTGGCTTACATAACAGTTCAAGTTTACAGCCTAAAAAACATGGAGCATTGTTTCCCCTTTTATTCATTTTTATGTCAATTTGCACATTTCATGGTGATGCTCAGCCTCTCCCCTTAACTCATAACAGTCATCATCATGTCAACCACAACACTGAGAAATCAGAGCCTCACCTGTCATACTCCAATGTAACGGAAAAACAACTAAAGAAAAACTAAATAGTAATAATAATAAAATGTCTCCACTGATCTGTGTTGTAAATGTGATTTTTGTTTGATTCCAATCGCTTTTTATCGTCAAAATCAGCAAATTTGACGAGCTCCGCTACAACTACGGGTAGCAGTGAGAAGTGAGGCAGGGACGAGCTCTGCCTCTCGTCACCCCACAGAAACTGTCTGGAAAGCGGGCCCTCAGCGCATGCCTGCAGCATCTCACTGTATGTCACCAATGTAATGTTTGTAGATCCCTTTATTACATTTAGGCTCGCTGGTCTCATCATACAACGGCAATGAACAAAGCACCAGGAGAGGCAGCCATAACCTCTGCCGCACTGAAGGGGGCGCAAGTGAGCCCACAGGTTCTTGTTGCTACTGTTATTCTACGCAGAGACGGTAGACGCGAACAACAAGCTAGACTTTTGAAACTAGAGGAAGATAAGGAGGACTTTTACAAAAAAGTAATAGAGATTGTTGTCCAGAAGGATAGCATGGACTTCATCTTCAAGTCAAGGTAAGACCACCATTGTAATGAAAATGGGATCTTACTAAGAAAGAACAATCCAATATTTAGATTGTGGGTAGCCTAGCCTTTTGTTGAACGGTCTGTTTAAAATGAATTGAAGCATCAGACTAAAAAAGCTTTTGAAAATAACCGAATATTTTGATTAAGGTCAAAATATAATAATTGTAAATCTGACTCTGAAACAGTCCGTGCCTCACCAGCCATGAACCTCCCCGCAGTCACTGCTGTACTGATAGAAATGTGTGTGAAGTTGTTGATACATTGCTGACAGAGGGAACTACATTTTAATACAGATTTAAGAAATATCCGTTTTTAAGCATGTCATTAAATATTATAATCAAATAATATAGTATTTATATTATTGAATTGATTATGATTATTATTATTAGTAGAAGTAGTTTATTTGCATTAATTATATTTTAATCTTTTTGAGGCTAGTATTTGGCAGGAAATGCAGACGTATTCACCTGTAAACACATACTGAACGACATACATTTACCATTTACCTCACTGTATAAAAAAGTAACTGTGTTGATAATAATAAACAGGAATTATATTTGTAAAGTAGCCTACTTTGTTTAATAAAAAAAACGTTTCACTCCTGTCGGTTGGGGGGGGGGGGGGGGCTCATCTCACAATGTCGCTTGGGGCCCCAAGTTGGCCAGGGGCGGCCCTGATCACATACAATGTGTTTGAAGGCTTGCCAATACAACTGTTGTGATATGTCAACCACTTTCAGATGTGTGTTGGAGAGAAACTCTTTGCAGACCATTTACATGCACAACAACCTATAAACTCTACATGAAAGGTGAAACCCAAGAAACACAAAAGGGCCCGTTTAAGTTCAATCACCTTTTTATATTTGTTTTGTTCTTGGTTCCCTCCTCTTCTCCTTGTACACAAACTCGCTCGGATCTGTCATTAGCCCGCATGGTTTTTCATACCACTGCTACGCTGACGACACCCAATTAATTCTGTCCTTTCCCCGCTCAGAGACCCAGGTCGTCGCACGCATCTCTGCTTGTCTAGCTGACATCTCTCAGTGGATGTCTGCTCACCACCTCAAGCTCAACCTTGACAAAACTGCTTTTCCTTCCGGGAAAAGATTGTCCCACTCTTGACCTGACTATCAACATCGGCACCTCTGTTGTTTCCCCGACCCAGACTGCAAGGACTCTGGGTGTGATCCTAGATAACAACCTGTCCTTCACTGCAAACATAGCTGCTACAACCCGCTGCTGCAGATACACGCTCTACGACATCAGGAGGATGCGTCCCCAGCTGACCCAGAAAGCCACGCAGGTTCTGGTCCAGGCTCTCGTCACCTCACGCCTAGACTACTGCAACTCCCTCCTGGCTGGTCGACCTGCATGTGCCATCCGACCTCTGCAGCTCATCCAGAATGCAGCGGCTCGTCTGGTCTTCAACCTTCCTAAATGTTCCCACACCACGCCGCTCCTCCGCTCCCTCCACTGGCTTCCGGTATCTGCTAGAATCCACTTCAAGACACTGGTACTTGCGTACCATGCTGCGAATGGATCTGGCCCTTCCTACATCCAGGACATGGTTAAACCGTACACCCCAGCACGTGCACTCCGCTCTGCATCAGCCAAACGCCTCGCTGCACCATCTACTAATAAAGGGCTGGCTTATCTAAAGCCAGTTGAGTAGCACTTGAAATGTTTTTGCTCTATGAAGCCTGATGTACTTTATGATTCTGTTTTCTTCAAGTTTGTGTCTTCTTGGTCGAACTCACTTATTGTAAGTCGCTTTGGATAAAAGCGTCAGCTAAATGCAATGTAATGTAATATCCGTCCAGGGAAAGTGGACTGAGCACTGCTCCCTTGCAGCATTACTTTCTGAATCGGCTGTTGTTCCCTGAGCGACCCCACCGGGACAGTTTGGGGTTAAATGTCTTGAACAAAGGACACATGGATAATAGTAACTGGGGGAATTATTCTCTCTCTCAGTTTCAACACACACATTTTAGTTTTCTCCAGAGAAGCCACACACACACCCACACACACCGTCACAGTCCTAGTTGGCGTGTGTGTGTGTGTGTGTGTGTGTGTGTGTGTGTGTGTGTGTGTGTGTGTGTGTGTGTGTGTGTGTGTGTGTGTGTGTGTGTGTGTGTGTGTGTGTGTGTGTGTGTGTGTGTGTGTGTGTGTGTGTGTGTGTGTGTGTGCAGGCGGGGTAGGTGGGTGGGTTTGCAAGTGACAGGGCGAGATAGTGAGAGAGATAAATAGTCACACTGAGGGAAGCGATAATGCACTTTCCTTGTCTGCACGGCCTCGACGTCTGCACACATGCTGATGTGTTTAACTGAGAGAGAGAGAGAGAGAGGGCGGTGACATACAGTGAGAGAGGGTGGGAGGAGAGAAAGGTAAAGGTGCTGATGCTCTTTAACTCCTTTCCACCTTGCCATTGGCAACAAGACCTCCGCCTGCGCTCGGACAGATGCATAATGAAGCCCGCTTAAGGTGAAACCTGTCGCCTTTTCCTCACACATTCACAATCTGTGCTTCTCTCTCTTTGTCTCACCTTCTCTCCCTCTGTCACACTAATGCACACACATATCTCTCCATCCGTATCTTCGTGAGGTAAGACGACAGAAAGAGAAGGAACGGAGGATAGGAAAAGTATGGAAAGTATGTTTGGGTAACTTGCTGAGGTAAAGGGTTCACACAATTGTCCAAAAAAAAAATACAATGCTTGAAAATAACACTCTTTTGGGGGGATTCAAAGTACGGTGGCCGACGGGTGCAAACGCCCTTCAACAGCCCGAAACATTCCATTAGGAGAGACGCGCTGCAGATTAGGAAATGATGCAAATATAAAAAGACAAATGTGCCAAAACAAACAGAACATGCAGCAAATGAAAAATGCTGCATGAAGCTCGAAACACAACAGAAACCAGGGGACACTAAAAAGCGACGCACACAGCGAGTTGTCAAGTTGGTGAAGATGTTTCTTCACTTGCATGTGTTCTGGCACACTTGAGTTTTATTTTTGAATCTTTTTCAAAGCTACGGCGCGTTTCTCCTAATGGAATAGTTGGGCCGTTGTAGTGTCTTATTCGCACTCGTCAGCCACCATACTAAAGCATTGAAGAATTAAGTTAGAACTCTTAAACCTTAAAAGTTGAAATGTTTAAAATTGATAGAATTAATTTATAACTGTAAATGAGGATTTATGGTATGAACAAAAAATACTTTCATTCAGACAGAACTAGTAGCTTTTCCTATTTCTCAACTCAAGTCAGACAGATTGTCCGGATACCAATAGGGCAGTGCTTCTCAAAGTGTGGTCCACTGGTGGCCCGTGAGCACCCCCTAGTGGTCCGTGAGTATATTGGTACAATTTCACATTTTAAATAAATTAATAAATTAAAGTTTTACGCACTCTCGCGGGAATATCTCCGCAATGGAGCCAGTTTAAGTTTCACCTCCAATGGTATGATATAGCCCAGCGCAACACCTTCAACACACATGTTGCCACTTGTTTGTACCATTTTCAGGTGATTTGTAATCTGTTCTAGAAAAACGATGTGATTTTGGATATTTGTGGAGTTAGGTGGTCCACGAGTGTTTTTTTATTGGTTAAGTGGTCCTTGGTATGAAAAAGTTTGAGAAACACTGCAATAGGGATCAGTATTTGTTCAGGAAAGGATCGTTTAGTTTCAAGTTTCAAGGCTTTTATTGTCATGTGTGCATAGCTACAGTGTAGATATGACAATGAAAATCTTAGGTCACAGACTCCTCCAACAGTGCAACACAATAAAATAGTACAAGTAAATCAAATATAATAGAAACAGTGCAGAATAGTCTATACAAGTAAATACATATATTACATGGTTTTGTTGAATACTCGATTCTGATTGGTCAATTCAGAACACGTGACACGTTGTTAATCCAGAACAGACAGACCGCTGTCAAGCATTTATTGGCCGTTGTTAAAGACGCTCACATCTGCACAAACAAGTCCGTTCGATTTAACTGTATACAGTTTGGATAACTGACAAGACAAGAGCGACAAGAAAACAGCGGAGAGGTAACCGGCAGAAACCCTCCTTTTTTACGCAGCGGTCCAGACATAGACATCAAACGGCGACACATATTCAGTTGCCAGTTACTTTTTGGCATCAGGGCAGGGATATCAAGATACTTTCCAAGGGTTGACATCATGAATTGTGCTACTTTTAAAGCAAGCAGCGATGTTTTCAAATCTGTAATCAGAAAGCTCCTCAAAAACGCTATCGAAGCAGTTCCTGCCGTTGCTACGTTAGTTCAAACGGTAACAACGGACTATTTTTCTTAGCGGATGCATGTCAATTTAAATCAATACATACAACTATTTTTTAAATCAATAAAATCATTTTCTAAATCCATAAAAGCATTTCAATTAATATTGGAAGTCATAACGTTACTTTGTTGAGAATGTGGCCGTGTAATAAGCGGGATAATGAACACCTTCATGTCGAACTAGATCCCGCCGCCTCGCGTCGGGCTCCTGATCCAACACATCCTCACTCCCAGGTCGGCCTATGTTGACGTTATGTCAAGTCCCCTGCCGGCTTTTTCCAACGCAAGGGGGGGGGCCTTAGCGTCCATTTTCAACGCAAGGGGGGGGGCCTTAGCGTCCATTTTCAACGCAAGGGGGGGGGCCTTAGCGTCCATTTTCAGCTTTCCGGGATGTCCATGTGCTTCTATGGACGCTCATGGAAGCACGGCATTCATTTGTGTCGACTGCCCTTAAAGGCAATGTGAGCGTCCATTCTCATTGGATAGCGGAGAATTGTACACCCGGAAGTAAATATTCCCCTTACTGACGATTGATTTTACAGTGATATCTGCACTACTCATCGACTAAAAAACACCAGATTATCCTTGTTAATTACACAACATTGATTGGTTTAAATTGTGTGCAATGCTTTTGTATTTTTCCCCTTCGATTCGGAGAAACAAATCTTTTTTCAGAGTAAATGATGGCAGAAGACACTACACTACCCAGAATCCCCAGCTATCATTTCTCCCTGCAGAAAAAGAAAACATGGCCGAACTTCGTTTTATTCTGGGTGTAAAATGCCTATTTTAAAGTTAGTTTGGCTATTAAAATGCGTTTTGATGTCATTTGATGCGAGAAATATGAGTTGTTATTTCAGATTATGTGTGCAGTGGATGTACATGATCTTTAGTTTGCTAGTTATTACGAAGATTACTTCAGGAAATTGCGTCCAACGTTTTCATTGTTACCAAGGTGGTTGCTAGGGACGCTGCTATCGATATTATTTCTGTTATGTTGTGTAACTGTTTAATGGTGTTATCTTTATTGCTACCCCCTTCCCCGTCAATGTATAGTGTTGGTCCACAGCGCAAACATATTAGTTAACAAAATCCGCATCTAAAGATACGTTATTTCCCCCTCTGCAATTCCAGTCTCACATCTCACAGCACATCGTCATTAACAAATACCGGAAACAGACCGAAAACGTTTAAAGAAAATAAAATAATACCTTATTCCGAGTGTGCTTGCTTTTCTCTTTGAAAGTCATCACATAACGGCATTGTAATACACGGTTCGGCTGCATTAAATATTACATATCTGCCGTAGTTCTGTATGTATAGAGCCCTGATGAGAAGACAAACATGAGGAACTGAAAACGTGACGTGGATCATAAATATATCAGCCATTAAACAACATCTTACATTTCTTTTCACACAATACGTCTCTTTGCCGTATCAACACTAATTCGGCTCACTTTTATATTTGATCCAATTGGTAGATAGGCTGTATTTACACCATAAAGGTGCACAGATGATATAAAGAGACACCTGGTGGTTAAAGCATGTTATTGAATTTCATTATTTTTATTATTAGATATTAATAGGATCCCTATAAAGTATATTCATTACTCATTATTCTCTACTAATAGTTAATTAAAGACTGTATATAATGACTATTTTGCACATCCCGTTCAAGATTTCAAGATTTTCTAAGGTTTATTGACATATCACATAGGCCTACACAACTGTGGTGTAGTTCTGCACTGAATGAAAAACTTGGGTCGCAGGTTCCTCAACAGTGCATTACAAGACATCTATCAATATGTGTGCATACCTCCAGCAATGTTAACTATGTTGAAGCACTTATTTTAACTGATATCATACATAATGTATTATGCTCTTATGAGATGTATGCAGATATTTCATCTCCGGCCTTGTCAGGTATTGAACAATCAATAAATAAAGAACACAGAATTGTTAAATATAAAACACAGAATTTGTGTGATTATACTAAATGATTTTCAAATAAACACCACTGCAGATTTAACTGTTACACATGCTGATGTAACGCAAATGTTCCAACTTGGGATCAATAAAGTATATCTTATCTTAAGCTGATCGATGGCTACTGCCATATTTGCAAAATGTGCCTATGAACCTTGACAAGTGCATGTTTCAGGCTTATCAATTAATGTAATGTAATGTAATGTTATCAATTAACAACAGGAGGGGTCACAAACATAAGTCCAGCTGTTAAATAAAGCTCTTCTGACCTTAGCTGGCGTGTGGGTATATATATTAATACTGCCCATTATGGGCACCAGCAATTTTCACCCATTTATTAATTATATGTTTTAAATGTGAGTGTTTCCTGTCCCCTAAACCTCCAGGGATGTACACAGTTTAATACTGGCAACTTCTTATTATGGGAAATACGAAAACGTCTTTTAAAACTACAACTCCCAGTAGAGACGTGCCATAGAGAACATGTTGCGAAACAGAATAGCCAGCATGTGTAGTTCTGGGGACGGGGTGGGGGAGGGGGGGGGACGCGGTGGACCCGTTCAAATCCAGTTTTGAACAGTCTGCCGTGGTTCCATCCCATTTCAAGTGCTGTTCGAGGCTCGGTAACCCTCGGAGCACACTCTCCAATCACAGAGCTTGAGGACTATCACGGGGTTTGTCAAACAGAGCACATGGTGTAGTCCAAACGATAGCTGGGGATTCTGGGTAGTGTAGTGTCTTCATTGCCTTTAAGGGCAGTTGACACAAACGAATGCCGTGCTTCCATGAGCGTCCATAGAAGCACATGGACATCCCGGAAAGCTGAAAATGGACGCTAAGGGCCCCCCCCTTGCGTTGAAAATGGACGCTAAGGCCCCCCCCCTCGCGTTGAAAATGGACGCTAAGGCCCCCCCCCTTGCGTTGGAAAAAGCCGGCAGGGGACTTGACATAACGTCAACATAGGCCGACCTGGGAGTGAGGATGTGTTGCCTGATCAGCCTGTCGGTGTTCTTGTCCCCATAATGACCTGCACATTATCCCTTACATAAGTTACAAACGGATGGATGTTCTTTCTAAAGCGCAGGTGTTTAACAGTCTTTACTGACCCTATAAGAGTTTTATGGAGATCCTGTTAGCAGGGAGATAGAAATGAGAACAACAAAGCAGTTATCTGATATACCTGTCACTTCATTTTCTCGCTGCTTTTCCCTCGCCGCGCGCTTCGTTTGTCTCTGCCAGGCACCGCCTCATGTCTCACTTTCCAGAGGAAGTGTGTGAATGTGTGACAGATGGGCCGACTCCCACTGGTTACATGTGTTTGCTCTCCGTCAGAACGCTGTGCCAGAAGGTCTGGACCGGCATCCTCTCAGCGGACATCTGGGTTGCTGGTTCAAAACCCCGGCCTGCTGTTCCCCTGAAACTTTACTTATACATCAGCTGTGTTATCAGCACAACATGGAAGAGAAAGGTTTAAAGCTTACTTTATTTAAATGAGAAAGAGCAATACACATGTGTTGTACTTGCATAAGGGAATGTGTTTGTGGTGCCAATATTTAAGTTATTGCAATTATTTGGCTGAAATCGTGCAGGATAATATGTATTCAGTCAGTATGGTTATTTTTGTTTCCAAGCAAGATTAAAAGGAAATAAAAAATGGCTCTTTGAAAATTCATAACAAGGTTTGGTTATTTGATGTATAATATGTAAATTCCAGCTTAATGCAACAATGCTTGTTGTTTTTGATACAGATACACAGGAGTGGTGGGGTTATTTATAATGAAAAGCATTACATGTTATAATGTAAAATCATCAAACTGGTGTTAAAATATGGAGATATACTCGTTATTGCGATTAAAGCCTAAAGATATCAAGACATTACTTTTAGTACAAGTTTGTGTCTGACACGCTTGGTTTGATTTAAAAAAACATTCCTTTTCTCTTTCACACGATCTCTGATTCTCTTATATGACCGGTCTAATCCGAGCTGCTCAATTGACCCATCATCCCTGGCACCTGTCCATCGAAAGAGCGTGCAGTGACCTAAATGCAGTGACAGCCCAACCAGCCAGAAGGAGAAGAAATGCCTCTTAAATTCACAAGTGCAAGTGGAACTTTTTACCCCGGCTTTGGGGTTGACATTTGACTGTTTTTTGTGTCTTTTTTTCCCCCTCTGGCATTGGCATGACGAACAAAGAGTGGGAACGCTGAGGGACGAGGGGCAGCACACTGTGGGTTAAAGAACAATTCCACACACACACACACACACACACACACACACACACACACACACACACACACACACACACACACACACACACACACACACACACACACACACACACACACACACACACACACACATGATTCAAAGAGTCCTGATATTCACCACCCATCAGCCTATTGAGCCAAAACCAAAGATCCAGTCAGCCCTGCTTTGCGGAAACAAACCAAAACCATATTGCGTTGCCGACCACATCCTGTGAAATGTTACAGCTCAACCTTGAAATTTGAGATTAATATGATGTAACCAGTGATGCAGAGGGGGAATACTACCAGTATAAAGAGGATTTATTTATTTATTTATTTTTGATATGTTGTGTCTCTACTGGGACATGTCTCCATGCTTTAATGTTCAAAAAGCTCTTTATTCTTCTCATACTGCCTGTGCTGCAGCACCTCTTTTCACCCTCTGTCTGAAACCAGAGCCCAGTCTGCTCTGATTGGTTAGCTGGCCGGCTCTGTTGTGATTGGTCAAGCGCTTAGAGATGTCCCGCCCCTTCGCCTTATCGTATGTGTTTTGATTGTAGCCAATAGAAGCACACATGTTACATAGTGATGTCACTGTTACAGAAGTAAACAAGTTATTTTATTTGAGGCGTTTGAGGCCGGGAGGAGAGTGTGGGCAGAAACCTGAACCCCAAAAAGTATAATAAGTCCTCTTTAACTATTCCAAAAATAACACAAGTGTACTACAGACTTCAGATCAGTTCACCACATCCTCCAAACAAAGGACAGATCCTCCGTGTTAAAATTGAGACGATATAAAAAACGTGAGGACAGATTTGCAAATGAAAAAGGCTATTTTCAGTTTTGCCATATGGGATGTGAAAACGCTTGGAAACTGGGTATCTTAGCACCGCTCCGACAGTGTCATCACTCAAAGCTTGCATCTGGACACTTTGTTTTACCGAGCTGACAAGTGTGAAGTATTTTTAATTCAGTATCTTGCATGTTTTTGCGTCAGCTCAAACAAATGTGGTTTTGTGGTGTTAGAATCACGCCGGAGCTTCCTTGTGTGTGTGAGGGTTTACTAATGCAGATGTTCAAACAAAGAGACATTCAGTATCATTAATGTCTGTGTGTCTGAATAGACAATTGTCTTGAGTTGTAACAGCCCAGTTCACATGGAGCTTCAGGCTTTCTTAAAGGCGCTGTCATCCCTTTCATAGGCCTCTGTTTAGCCCTGGAGACACACACACACAACTTCCATTACATATTCACAAACGCTCATCCATTTAGTACGGAAGAGGATTAGGGCCACATGATTTGTTTTTGGGAGGATTTGAAAAAAATTTAAATAATTTTTGTTCTGAGAAAAAAGTCAGAATTATGACTTTAATCTCAGAATTCTGACTTTTTTCTCATCTTCCCAAAAAAATAATTAATGTGGCCCTAATCCTCTTCCGTAATTTAGACGGTCACAAGCAGGCTGAAAAACAAGTGGGAAAAGACAAGCATTACAGTCACAAGCCCCTGTGTTGCCTTGCAAAAACAAAGCATGTCATTGTTATGTGAACGCAATATGCAAAAGAAAAGAGTTTTACCTGTTCTGAACTAATTCTGTTTTCACTGGGAAAAAGGGGACAGATGGTTGCACGGACGATGTGTCGCTAAACGGTAAACAGAGAGCAATTGGTTGCCAGAGTGTAAACAAGCAGGTGGGCAACGGATTTAATCATTTTCCAGGACTGGTTGCCTGTGTGTGTGTGTGTGTGTGTGTGTGTGTGTGTGTGTGTGTGTGTGTGTGTGTGTGTGTGTGTGTGTGTGTGTGTGTGTGTGTGTGTGTGTGTGTGTGTGTGTGTGTGTGTGTGTGTGTGTGTGTGTGTGTGTGTGTGTGTGTGTGTGTGTGTGTGTGTGTGTGTTTTCGCAGCTGTCAATTAAGCCGGCAATCCGTTGGAAACCCTGGAAGGTGAGCGAAACGAAGGAGAACGTGTAGTGGTAAAGGTGGTTTCCATGGCAACCGCTGATCTTAAAGCACTGTACCAGTTTCACCTTTTTTTTTGTTTGTTTCGCCTGCGGTTACGGTTTCCACACTGCGCAGCCGAGAAGAATCTCCTGCTAAGTGATAACAAAGAATCGAGATGACAGCAGTGACAAGCGCTCCCCCCCAAAAAACATTAGGCGGCTTCACGTGCCGTGTGGGGGGGTGAGGCAAAAATGGTGCGTGTGATAAGGAGATCCATCTGCGGCGGCAATCAGAAACCTGTTAAACTGAAACCAAACGATTATTTGAACCGCTCGGCTGTGGAAGTGAAGAATCAATGCAAACATGCTTACGGTTTCAGCAGCAGGGCACACTGTAAATGCCACCCTCGGGTCACTGAGAGGACTACTTGGCGGAAATATATGATAATGTTTTTCTAAATGTCTCTGTTGTTTTGAGATGCATTGGAGTGTGTTTGTGTTTGTGCGCAGATGGCACGGGCCAATTAGTGAGGGAAAGTGGAAAGGGAGCCATTAGCGCGCAATTATCTCTGATTGCTTCAACATTGTTCTGGTGGGCTGCAGCGCTCTGTGAAATGACCAAATGTTGGGTCCCATAGCCGGGCCTCCAGCTCTGGCCCGTGGTCTATCAGTCGCTCAACTAGAACGGCGGCGAGACCGTAAAATATATTTTCCGTAGTCATTCTGCTCCTCGTCTTCTCACTCTGTTGATCTCTTTCTCACCTCGTCTCTGCTGCTCAATATTTGCCTGATCCAATATCTCTGCCTCTCGCGCCCTGTGCGTCTACTTTCTCACTTAACTCTACTTCAGCAAGTCTATCTTTCCCCCGCCGTCCATTCCACTTACTCATTATAGCGCTCTGAGTCGATGCTTTCGAAAGGCTGTCTCATGAATTCCCTTTCTTGCATTTTCACCTTGAGCGTTATTTTTTATATATAGCTTTCCTTCTTTTCACTTTACATTGTCAGCACTTGCAGCAATTGTTCACTTTCCATTTAGCCTTATTTATATGGCAGAAGACTCTCTGATATCTGATCAATCAGGTGGAATAGGAAGGAAACAATGCACTTTAGAAAATAGCATTAAAAAAGATCTTGGATCTGCCATTGAGAAGGCAAGATTAGCCAACACATGTTGTTTACATCAATACAGGACAACAAGTCTCACCAGTTTCTCAGTCATGTTTATATAGTAACCCTCTTGTTTTGGTTAGGAATTAACTAAATGGTAAAGGTTAGGACATTTAGATAAATATCGAGTTATTCAAGAGTATTTGCAAAACAAGGATATCGGCCACTCCAGAGTATATTTTGTATTTCATTTATTTATGCCCTTTGCTTTTCTGTGACATCACTATGTCTATTGGCTAGCGCTCCAACACATTAAAGGCTTCTCAATTCTCTAGTTTCCCCTCCTCGACTCCCCTCCTCGACACCTTTCCTCGACACCTTTCCTCGGGTGTTAGTGTGCATTTAGAGAAATGAGATGTCCTTCAACATGGCGCGCCGAAAACCATTTCCGGGTCACTACCGGAGGACCGAGGAGTCGGGGAGGGGAAATTAGAGAATTGAGAAGCCTTTAGAGTACGTGATTAGGCTAAGGGGCGTGACAAGCAGTTGACCAATCACAACAGAGCCGGCCAGCTAACCAATCAGAGCAGACATGGGCTCTGGTTTCAGACAGAGGGTGAAAAGAGGTGCTGCAGCACAGGCAGTGTGAGGAAAATAAAGAGCTTTCTGAACATTAAAGCATGGAGACATGTAAGGAAAATAAATGCAAAAATGAAGCTGAAATGTAGCATGATCTGTCCTCCAATAGGCTCACACCTTTCCAGTGGTTACACCCCATAGTGTTGTAGTTGTAGATGCATATCCACACACAGACTTAAGAGTAACATTAGTCTTGTCTTGTGTCTCCAATATGTGGATTTCTTTCTCTAAAAAGTAATAACAGCTGAATCAATGTAAGTGCATCACTTGTTAATTGTTTTGTTCCACGGGATTGTGGGACTGTAAAGATGCATATTAATCTTTTTTGAATGATATGAAAGGGAGAGATGCACACTATTTTAATAACGCAATGTAAATACTGTACATGATGCATCAAAGTCATTTCAATGTTTTTTGTAAATGTGGTCATTTGATAAAAGACTGCATTTATCACTGCGATGGTTTGGATCAATAGTACTCTTGTGAGGAGAGGGGATATGCAGCAAGGACACGTATGATACATTGGAGAAATATATAAAAGTACGGAAGCTGTTATTGCAAAACAAATTGATAAATATCCAGAGGAGTGTAATTGGACTGCTTCTGCTATATGCAAACAAGATATCACTTCTAAAACGTATTCAGAGCTGGAGCAATTTGTATAGGCTACTCGAGACATCCTTGAAATTCCTACTTGTATTCAAATGTAAGTATAACCTTGGTGGCTGTTCAGGAAGCTGCAGTGATATCAAAGACTGTACCTTGAGTGATGGTGTGTGTGAGTGAGAGGCACAGCGAGCTTTGGAGACGACAGGGTTTCTCATCTCCGGGGTAAATTTAGTATTCTCAACAAGGAGCGGCCTTTCTGCTATCTCTCTCGATGTCGGGCTCTATTTCTGTCTCCCCTTTTCCTTCTCGTTCACACACTCCACGTCTCCATAGGTCCCCTTTTGTCTCCTTCAGAGTCGGTTGCTTCTCAGCGGGGGGGGGGGTGGGTAAAGTGTTGATTAGTACCATGCTGGCAAATGGCGGGAGATTGGAGGTCGTCTGCTGGTGTGAGACCATGTTGTACACACACACACTCACACACTCTGTCGGCCAGGTCTGGCAGGAACAAAAGAGATGGGGCTGGCGGATCAACATTAAAAACAAAATAAAATGAAATGGCACTTAGTGAGAGACTTTGTTGATGCTTCAGACACAGACAGCAGGTTTGTTTGTAGCTTCACTTGTCAGAGCATGTTTACAGCACACAGACTGCTGCTTCAGACCCACATTTTTAATTGGTTGCTTTTGAGTGATTGGATTGAAATAATGGTTTTGCCATTAGTGAAAATTTAGTTTAGTCAATTTATTGAACATGTCAGAAACAAAAAAATATATAACAACAATATATATATAACAATATATATATATATATTCTCTTTTTTTCTTTTTTTTCACTCAGATTAATAATTATAACAAAGTACCAAAAAAACAAATAATAACAAACAAAAAAATAAAAATAAATAATAATAATAATAATTTTCAGATTCAGAAAATGAAAGCTCTCTGGATAGAAAAAGTAGATTTTGAATTATTTTTAAATATTGTATTGATGGAAATGATAGTGTTTGATAGGAGTCAAGGGATAGGAATGAAAGACTCCTCTTGTTACCAGCGACAGTCCATTTAATGTTCATTATGTATAAGGTATGTTTATTTGTATAGCACATTTTCAGACACAGAGGCAATTCAAAGTGCTTTACAGTAAATCACTTAATAAGAAGACAACAGAAAGGAACACAATAAATACACATAATGGAATAACAGATTCATAGAAACCATGCATAAAAGAGATACAGAATAGTTTGAAAACAACATACGGTAGGTGCTAAAACAAGTTAAAAGACTTCTGGGTAAGCATGTCTCCGTAACACTCGGACACAAGGCAGGACCTTGTATAAAGTGAGGTGACCAATAAATTCTGTTAATCACTTCCGGAAAATCAATTTATGTGTTGGTAAAAAGTTTCTACATTTCCTTTGGTTTTCTGGAGTTGCTTTGTGACTGTCATCATACTTATCTACTTATCCACTGTTTTTACATCATTTGTTGTACCAGTTGTTGATAGTCAATATAGATCAGGGATGGGCAAATGGCGGCCCGCGGGCCCCATGCGGCCCCCACCTCCTCTTTTTGCGGCCCTCAGATTAATTTATAAACAACGTAATTAATTAAAAAAAATTATTTTTTATTTTTATTTTGTTTACATGTAGTACTGATACCGTCCACTAGACTCCTAGTTACGTCGCGAGCTGCGTACATGATTTCAAATACCGCAAAATAATCTGTGACGCATTTGTGTGTATTGTGTTTGTTTCCCGGGGAAACCCTCACAAGAAACAGCGGCTGTTGTTATGCCTGCTGTGACGTTAAGTTGCCTCTTGTAATTATGCCGTTACAAGCTTACAAGTTGTTTTTATCATCTGAATTTGGCGAAACAAGTTGAATATTCTTAAAACCAAGACTTTGTTTATTTGAAATCAGATGAAAACAAACTGTCACGGACCCTGCCGTGTTATCTATTATTAATGAATGAAAAGCGTAGTAATTATAGATAACACGGCAGGGTCCGGCTACAAGTGTTTTAGGTTCAAGTTAGACAACTAATGTCTGGGTTAGTGTTCATGACTTCATGTGTATGTCATCTTAATGGTTAATCTCAATACACACACAATTTCCGTGCTTTCCAATAGTTTAAAATAGTTTTATTCCACTGTTTAATAACCTGTTCAATACAAACATGCCACTTGTAAAAATGAAATAAAATGTCTGTGAACTGATATTTGTTTAGTGAGCTTATTAGAGGATGTTCCCGTTTTGGGGGGATGTTCCCTTTGATTGTAAAATGTCAATGAAGATGTCAGACTTAGTATATTTGTTAATAATTACATACAACACATGAAATTTGTGTGTGTGTGTGTTCCAAGTGAATCTGCAGCCCCCTGGTGGCCAGTACATCAATTATGTGGCCCCCACCACCATCAAAGTGGCCCATCCCTGATATAGAGTAACCCTCCTATTGCCTTCGTTCCCCCCCCTTACTTTGGTGTTCGGTTTTAACTGCTTAAACCATTAATCATCACCAAATTTCATTTAACACCCTTTCAAACTGTATATAATGTATCAGAGTACTGGTATACATGAGAAACTGCAGTAAATATACAAAGAACAGACACTGAACATGTACTGCGTGTGCCAGGTGTGATCCATGTGTGGGGAGGGGCACATAAGAGCGGGAAATGTGTCAAATTGTTCTGTGTGTGTGTGTGTGTGTGTGTGTGTGTGTGTGTGTGTGTGTGTGTGTGTGTGTGTGTGTGTGTGTGTGTGTGTGTGTGTGTGTGTGTGTGTGTGTGTGTGTGTGTGTGTGTGTGTGTGTGTGTGTGTGTGTGTGTGTGTGTGTATGTGCCATGTTTGATTCACATGGTGGGATGGGCACATAAGTGGGGGACACACATCTAGAATATGTGTGTGTTTGTGTGTGTGTTTTATCCGATCCGGATGGTTACTAATTCCTTTTCTTTATGGCGGTCATTTTAGACCGGGAACACCATGGTGTTTCAAAGTTGACTAAATCATCCAGAATTCAACGAAAGTGTAGATCAGCAATTGTATATGTTCAAATGTCTACTGTGAAGGATATCATGAAGCCTGAATGCAATCGAATGTAAAACAAAGAAGTTATGATTGATGAAAGTAGTAAATCGGTCAGATTTCACCGGAAGACAACAGGAGGGTTAAATGTCTTTCATATATCGGGACAAAATGACCCGACATATCACTTTATTTATAACCTCTGTAGACATTTCCCTATTGAGTATATGGCCATAGATGCTAGTATTTTCAACACAGCATTTTTCTAAATGATGGTCCCATCTACAGTAGAGTAGAATTGATGACAAAGCAGCCCATAGTTTGGGGTGTGGCTACCTTGTGATTGACACGTTGCTATAGTGTCGTCTTCTTTGGGTTTTATCTGTGTTAATCTTGAGCAGTGTGTTTCCGTGAATTGTCACATTTTGGTCGCCTGAAATATCTCGTTGAGTTTTCAGTTGTACTTAGTTCCACCCTCCCATCCTTTAATGTGCCGAATGCTGGCAGGGACGCGAGCACGCGGCACCCCGACACAACAAGAAGCCAGAGGCAGAAACATGAGGATTTGCTCAACTTTTTCTACATTTTTGTCGAAACGAGCGACATTACAGTGCATGGTGAAAGAAAGCCTTGCCGTGTTTCTGCATTAAAGTTCAGAGTCGAGGATGGGAATAAAACGTTAGCGAGGAAATCTAAGCTTGTTGAACTCAGAGCCAGTTTCTCTTCTCTCTCTCTCTCTCTCTCTCTCTCTCTCTCTCTCTCTCTCTCTCTCTCTCTCTCTCTCTCTCTCTCTCTCTCTCTCTCTCTCTCGTTGAGGACAGATTAACTGGTGCGCCATAAAGGTCACAATGGTGAAGTCCTCCCTGCCGGTGTCAGCCATGAGATTGGATTGGCCGGCTTTCAAAGGAAGGGATTACCATCGAGCCGGAAGCTAAAAGTAACCCAGCGCTGACGGCCCAGTTTGCAGCCAAATGACAAATTACAGCTGGTCTGGTTAGGTCCGTGGGCCAGCAACGTGTGTGTGTGTGTGTGTGTGTGTGTGTGTGTGTGTGTGTGTGTGTGTGTGTGTGTGTGTGTGTGTGTGTGTGTGTGTGTGTGTGTGTGTGTGTGTGTGTGTGTGTGTGTGTGTGTGTGTGTGTGTGTGTGTGTGTGTGTGTGTGCGGACAGATGAATGCTCCTAGAAGCTGGCAGAGTTCTTACTCCATTATACAGACGAGTGCTTCTATTCTCTCCCCTTGTCCACTTCACACTCAGTGCACACACACATCCAGAGTTGAAGTCCGCACGACTCCTCTGCCTTCGGGACAAAGACATCAACACACACACACACACACACACACACCCCCCCCCCCCCCCCTCTAATCTTTGACATGCAACGAGACATGCCCTTGGAAGCCAAAGAAACTGGAGCAAATGAGACAAAGATGGACACAGGGGCAGGATGTTTATTTCTTTTCACCGCCCTCCTTTTTGCTACGTGGTCGTCGATTTGTATTTGTGGAGAAGGTCACGAGACTGACACCATCTTTGAGTCTGTTCACTGAAAACAATCAGTGAAGCAGATGAAGCATAATTATAAGGATCCGAGAGGTTAGCTGAGGGAAACCGCGGCTAATTGTCGCCGCAAATTTCTACTAATTGTATTTATTTGCCTGTTGGCTCATTGAGCGCCTGTGTAACGCTCAAGCACCTGCGACCAGGTTCATTCATCGGTCAACGCTTCCGCTGCTCCTCCTCTGGGTCCCAACGTCTATGTCTGTTTGGGGCACGCCTGAGTGAGCATCTGTTGCCTTAAGAGGGTGGAAAACTGCTGAGAAATCACAAAGTTAGATGCACTCGACATGATCCCTGACTTCCTGGATTTCTACAAGAGAGAGATAAAGACTGCCACAGTCTGAGGGAACCGGGATGACATCTTATATATCTTATGTATATATCATATTCTATTTTATATTAATGTATTATATGAATGGAATGAATCTGTATTCCTTGTAAAAAAAAAAACTTTATTTATTTGTGTGTATTTTTGTATAGATGTTACAACTATACAGAGCTTTGGCAATACTGTATGTAAATATGGTCATGCTAATAAAGCTATTGAATTGAATTGAATTGATAAAGTCTTTATCTAAATCTCTGTCTTGTGATTACTTCAAGGTTCAAGGCTTTTATTGGTCATGCGTACATAGCTACAGTGTTGCTATGACGATGAAAATCTTAGGTCTTGCAGGGCTCACTGCGACAACTATGATGAACAAGTGTGAAGCTGACCGTCGAGCGGCCCGACCGAGCAAGGAGGCAGAACGTCCAAAATACAACCCGGTGTGGGCATTTATTACTCACCGTAGTGATGTTACGTATTACGCCGAGGCTTCGGAGCGTGTGTCGAGTAATCCCCGAAGCTTTTTGTGAAGCATGTACCGAGGCTTGTATCGTTTTGGGTCAGTGACGTCATCGATGACAAACGAAGCCTCGCTGCCTGTCGATACCACGTGACTGCTTCAGGAAGCGATTCAGATCGGTTGAACCACAACGCTCATAATACCCATGGATGTATAATAAGAACCATATAACCCCTCCTGTACCCGGGCCCGGGGACACGATGGAATCAAGAGAGCTCAGACCCTCACTCATATAGAGGTCGGAACATGTCATAAGTATCAATGAATAAAAGCATAAATAAAAACATGAATAAAAACATCAATAAATACAGGAATACATATGTTGCAGTGTTTCAGGCAGCTTTAGCGTGTGTGCTGTGGCTCAGCTGGAAAGCAGTTGACTCACGACCGCAGGGTCCCTGGTTCAATGACTGCACAATACGTATTTGTTGTTGTTTATAAAAGCTACAGCTAAATGAGATAATGTAGTTAATGTATTCTTTGATATGGTTTAGCCTTTCTCCGGCAACAACATGGTTAAGTTTATGAATATTATTAAGGAACACAAATCCCTCTTTGCAATGTTTACCAGGCTCCTTAGGCTTTTCAATCACAATCATTCAACTGGAATAAATACTATATTGTTAACATGAAAATATGATTGAATGTTCGTTGTTTAGAGTTATTCTAAGGCTTTACTCAATGGGAACTCGGTATGAGATAGAGCACACTGTTGAGATGTCCAATCTGCCTGTTTTACACACTTTGACCAGCAGGGGGGTTAGTGTTCAAATGAAGCCCATGATGAAGCCTCATGAGACGAACCCTTTTGCGAACCAATTGGCTGGAAAGCTTCAAGGCTTCATCTCACCATCACTAACTCACTGGCACATGACACAGCCTCAATCTCACTGTTCACGTGCGCACAGTCACCAGCCACACGGATCTCACACACCAAACAAAACAGGAAACACAGAGCCTAAATACCCACACTAATTAACCCAACAAGACACAGGTGGGGGGGGGGAGGAGACACCAGGGGCACCAGGTGCACACAATCAACAGCAACAGACATGGGGAAAGGGAACAATTTTCTAAATAAAACACGTGCAATACACAAAGCCCGAAGCCGTCAGTCCACAGTGACGAAGCCGTCTTCGTCACAACGAGCAACACATTGTTTGAGGAGCACTTAAAATGTTGATTGCCATTGAAGATGGAATACCAACCTGCGAAACTGTCGCTTGCACCCTAGACAATTAACAGAATTAAGTGCTTTTCATGCATTTCGGATGAGTGGCAGACAGAATATATAACACTTAAATGCACACACAAGGACCTGTTTGACTTACTTTGTCAAAACTAAATGACATCTGTATTCGGCTATTTCCCAAACCCACACTGCCAGTGAAATGCACATTAACCCTCAATAATACTCAAATTAACTAATTACAATTAATTCATGTGGGATGTGCTGAATGCATTAGAGTTCAAATTTAAATATCTGAACGTCATGCGACACGTTTCCTTTGGGAGTGTTTATATTATAGATCGGTGCTCTGAGCAGCGATTTGGCATTGAATCCATAGCAGGTAAACCAGGTCGTTCACGTCGTTTCAGACTTGATCTGACAATAAAGTAATATCGTATCGTATCGTATCCCAAGCTCACAAAGTGAACTTCTAAGAGCTTTAAAAGGCAAAGTAGGTAAAGGGTGGGTTTTACACATTTAAAAATACTGGGTAATCCTTTGCAAAATGTTGATTGCCATTGAAGATGGATTACCAACCTGCGAAAGATTATTCACAAGATAAAGAGCCTTAAGGTCATTTCTACTTAAGATAAGATCTACAGGAGGTCGGTTGTTTGTCTGTCAGCAGGATTACATAAACACGACTCGCCTAATTGTCATGAAACTTTGAGTGAACCTCGCGGCATATAAGAACACTTTCATGTCCGTCATGAAAATTACATGACGGACATTTGAATTATGATTGAATTGTGTTAAAGGTCCCATGTCACGGCCATTTCTACTGATCATAATTCCATTGTTGAGTCCTAAATGGCTTGTTGGAGCTCCTGCCCCCCTCCCTATGAGCCCACTGTGCTCTGATTGGTCAGCTCGCCCACTCTGTTCTGATGAGTCCACCACCGTTACAGCGGAACATCAGGGATTATGTGTTACCATGGCGTTTGTTAGAAACCAGAAAATGACACCATGACAAACGGATGAGAATGCTGCGTGGGGTCTGGGTGCCGTGTGGGCGGGACGTTGCGGGGCTCGCTGCAGTGTGAGCTGTATTACTGGTGTCGTTTCCTGGTTGCTGCGTGGGGTCTGCGAGACAGCGTCTGAGCACCATGGACGCAGGAAGGGGGGGTGCTGAGGGGGCTGCAGCACCCCCATCTGTGAGGCTCCACTAGCACCCGCACCCCCAAACGCGGCGCACCTACAGTGTAAGCGCGACACAGTTTCGCCGCTGCGAGGCTCCACTAGCACCCCCCCCAGCGCGTCACAGTTTTGCCACTGAGAGTGTGTGTGTGAAGAGCTCCACGGATTGGTCCATTGGGTCGTCATTACGTCTAAGGATGTCCCGATCACCTTTTTTTGCTCCCGATCCGATTCCGATCATTTGATTTTGACAATCTGCCGATACCGATTTGTCCCGATCTTTATGCAATGCATTAAGAGAAAAAAAAGGTCACAGATAACGGCTGGTCATCCAACGCGATGAATTCAGCTATCTTGGCTGTTATATTTGTGGCCTTTTCACTGTTCTGGGGCAGTTTCTCTTTCCTTTTAAAAGTCTCTGAAAGTGTCGGTTGTTTCAGTGCCGTTACCTGAGTGGCTGCTGTGTACTCGCTGTGTTGTTGTTGGTGTTTGTTTCTCAGGTGGCGTATTAGATTGGTCGTGTTGAATGTAGCTCTGTTCTTTCCACTACGCGGAACCTCTGCCTTGCAAACATTGCATCTGGCTGTTACACTGCCTTCACTTTCAATTTCATAATACTTCCAAACTCCTGACATTTTCTCTGTCCCGACTCCCGAGTCACCAGCTGAACGTAGCCTCTCGTTAGCTTACTGCTGCTATTAGACACTGCGCCCAATCTGTTGCCAGATTTCAGAGAAATAAGCAACCAGGTCTGAAAACAAGCCCAAAGAAAGCAACACATACATGATGTTGTGTAATTTTAAACCAAAACTAAGTCCTCAGGATGACTTTAAGACGTGAACATGGTCATTTTTGTTTTGTAACATTAAATACAATTATAAAAATATTTTATAAAAAAAATAAAAAAAATCCCGATCCCTGTTTTTTTCCTCCCGATTCCGATCTTTTGAAAATCACGTGATCGGGGATCGGAGCCGATCGGATCGGGACATCTCTAATTACGTCACTTGGTTCCCGGAAGAAAAAAAAGGAAAAAGACAGCACAGAGAGGTCTTCTCTGTGTTAGAGTTTTACTCGCTACAGGGTGTACTTTGAGGGTTTGAGACTCTGCAGACCGTTTACATTCAGAAAAAGCTTCATAACACACAAGGGGGTAATAACCAGAAGAGCATGACATGGGACCTTTAACATTGCCAGAGCATTTGTGATGCATTCATGAGGTGTTAAAATGTAAAATGAAACATGCTCCCGACTGGGAAATTCACGAGAACCATCTGCACAATGAAATACAACATATTTTCTTTGTCACAACCCTGTAGTTTCGACCATCCGAGGGTCTTGTATTTGCTCCTTGGCCTCGTCTCAGTGGTGTTCAAAATGCACAATAAGGTGGGAGAGGTGTGCTAATGGTGAATCAGTTCCTGACTTCGCCCTGATTTCCATACATTGTACTTTTCTGTTTTGCTGCACTCCTTCTGCTGCCAGCTTCGTTTTCGAGTGGCACACACAACTTTCCAAAGGCTTTTCTGTGTGTTTGTAATGTTTATAAATGAGGCCTCGGGAGGATGTGGAATGGGCAGATGGCTTTGCTTCTGCAGAGGAATCAGGTGGGATGCTGCAGGCCACAGGTTATTGTCTCTTCAGTTATTGGTAACTCTCTGAAGAGCAGCAAAGCCAACAGTCAAAAATCTGACTCATCCTTCCGTTATTTCTCTCTGTCTTTCACATGAAATGTTTAAAGCAGCAGTATCCACACTCACACCTCCTCTCACACACATTATCACATGAGGATACATTTGCATATGAGCAGGTTGGGAGGGTAACTTTAAAAATGTATTTCGTAACAATAGTAACCTAATGTGAATATCAACATAAGATATGAAAGTAATGTAACCTGATACTTTCAAATGCTTTTGGATAACCTCAGATCCAGAGCCTGGATACGGGTCCAGGTTCCTGCCGTGCGGACTGAGGCTGGAAAAAGGAGTCTTTTTTATGATGGTCCTTGGTCTTGGAATGACCTTCAATCACGCCTCAAACTGAGGGCACTTGTCTCAATAGCATGTTTTAAATTGAAGTTGTCTGAGGTCCTTACCACCAGCTGCTCTTGCAGTAATAAGTAGTGCCTTTCTTACTGTCCTAATGTAGTGACTGCTTTTTCGTCTTTTGTTTTCTTAGTTGTGTTCTCTGTATTTTACATGTCTGTGTAATGTGTAACGTTGCTGCCTTCTTGGCCAGGTCAGCATTGAAAATTAGATTTTATCTCAATGCTTTTTTCTCTCTTAAAGGTGGGGTAGGTAAGTTTCAGAAACCGGCTCGAGATACACTTTTTGTTATATTCCAAGGAATGCTCTTAACATCCCGATAGCAATGAATATCTGCTAATAAGTGCTTTGACAAAAAATCCATAAAAAAATGTCATCTGTAGAAGCCGTGATACTGTAAAGAGTACATCCAATACGTTTAGCCGGGCCGATTAAACGTATTGGATGGCCTACCTGCCTGTCAGCCTTCCATCGGGGCACAAACTTATCTCGTGCCCTCATTGGTCATGTGCGCGTTCGTGTGTGTTGGAGGAGGGGCTCTGTGAGGAAGTGGCAGATTTTCTCCGGCTGTGTATTTTCAAATTCTAGCGATCTCGAGCCGGTTTCTCAAACTTACCTACCCCATCTTTAAATAAAGGTTAAATAAAAATACATGGAACAGAAAAGAAATATCAATAAGATGATTTTAACTTCAGTACATAACGAAAGACAACAGAACAATGTGTCCCTATCTCCATTGATAGGAAAACCTGCCTTTCAAGAAGCATATTCAGACAGTAGCCTGTATACACCAACGATGAAATAAAATCTGAGCTGACAGAAAATGCTCCGTTTTTGTTTAATACACACAGTTAAGCTCACGCACACTATTTTATGAACATACAGGTTCACCTACTGAAATAAAAACAGAACAAATGAAGCAAAGAAAGTGAAAACCATCAAGCAGTAGGCGTATAGATTCACACTTAAAGTATTATCCTACAGAACAGTAAGGTTTACAGAGACGAGAAAGCATCTGATCCTTTATATCAAACACTTTTTAGGTTTTTAATAACACTGTTTAGAGATGTACCAGTCATCAGATTATGTTTTATGCGACTCTAAGGGAATACATGTCTCTCTTTTTGTATCCTGAATTAACGTAATCCCGTAAATGTTATCCGTTACTCCGAATTCTCCATATGAGTCGTTCTTTTGGTTGTTGTTTCTTAAAGATGTTTTTGTGGAAATGGGCTCAAATTGAGCTAGATGGCATCCCTATTAGTGGTGCACGATAATTATCGGCCCGATAATTATTGGTCCGATATTAGGAATTATGACGTCATCCCGATAAACCCGATAACAGTATTAATAGCCCCGATAATATACAATATATTTTTTGGGTAAAAAAAAAGAAAAAGTACTGCGGTGTGGGTGGATTGGGATGAGGGGCGCTTGTTTTTCACTCGGCTCCTCCCGTTTTGCTAGTACTGTGGTATAGTGGTTTAGGAAGAGGGGAGTTTTTCACAAATCCAGCGCTCCCTTCTCATGCCTGGCTGTGACGTAAATGGTGTGCGGCCGTGAAGCCAGGACAGTAAACCAACATGTCGTCGGTATATGGGACTATTTCAAAGTTTCAGAGTTAGATAGTTCGCTTGCTATTTGTATTAACAAATGCAAAGCAGAAGTTCCACGAGGAGGGAAGAAGGCAACGAAAAAAAAATTGCATCCTTATACTACCATCACAGCCTCTACATGACATCACTCCCTATAGCGTATCCCCATGTGAAGTTGTCTGGCTACGTGTGCCCGGCTATCTCTTTTTTTCCCCCCAGTCGTGGTGGGAAAAGTGAGGGAAGACGAGTAAATATTGATGCACATTCTGTTCCCCCCCAGCCTCAGTCCATCTGGATCCACAGCAGCCTCTGGAGAACAAACAACCTGGAAGAACCCCCCCCGCCCCTTCACCAGACCTCCTCTTCATCTTCCCTTTCTTATCTTCGTCCTGTTAACTTGTCACTATCCACCTTTCTTCCCGTCTTTCCACTCGCGATCCTGGAAGACATACTTTGCTCACATTTCATGTATGTGTGCAGCAGACACAGCCAATGCATTATAGATGAACATCCATGAAGCAGAGCTGCTGGTACACACATCCCTGAGCTGGGAGACGTTATGATACGGTTATTTAACAAATGTTTTTTTCCCTAAGCGAACAGTTATGGTATTTTTAGATTTCACCCGAAGGGGCTTTCGCTGATTGTTGGAATTCAAGAAGCAACACAGAGTTCATTCTGCTGTATTGTCGCTGTTCAGCCTTAAGTCCATATGTATAGGCACAGAATCCAGAGGGGAAGCTGTACTATTCCCTGTTATCATCTGTCAAATAATAAAAATCTAAGCATGTTCAAAGCCTCAGAAGAATCTGGAGTATTTGAGGAAGCCACCCGTGAAAGTGAATAGTAAAGTGGTGCCTCTTCGCCACAGCTCCCTCATTGCCTAACCTCTTTTCCAAGTTTCTTTTCTGGAGCTTCTTCTTCTTCTTCCGTCTCTTTTATTAAACAGAGTCAGTTCTTCTTGTCAGAGTCCTCTCTCGCTCCATCACTTTTTAATAACCCTCCTCTCTTTAATGAGTTATGTTATGTACACAGGGGGCAGCGGCTATAGGGGCCAATTTGTGATTTCAGATCAGATCAGAGAAAGATGGGAAAATAAAAGAGGGGAGAAAAACACACACAGACACACAACTTCCTGCCTCCTTCTCTCCGGCTGCGCTCGCTAGAGACAACCCTGCATCTCATCTCGGCAGCTGGGGAATTGAGGCGCTCCCCGAGCCGCCATTTTGGAAGCATCTTCTGGAACAGCGCGTCACCGGAGAGAGCTCCTTTGAGATCGAAGGGTAGAAAAGATAAAGGAGAATGCTGATGTGTACCCACTTGAGGTTAGTTAACTTTATACTTGTGGATAAGCCTAATGACGCACTCCTGTACCCTTTTTTCTGGGTTGTGTAGATGTAGGAGTTGCAGAGATGTGAGGGATTTGGTAATGGGATGCAAGCTGTGAATATTCCCTACTTTCACACCTGAGTGTATCCCTCCCGTGTCAGGATGAATCGGACTGGTTGTAAGGTTTGTTTTGCAAGGGTGACTCAGGTGTTGCATCAAAACACAAGGATTCATTCCCCTCTCTCCATGTTCTTTAGTATGTCCAATGCAGTCAGGATGAAAACACCCAGGGAAACATTTCAGGTTTTTTGACTTCTTTCAATCACACAAGATAGAGGCAAAAGTATGAAGAAACCAATCTAAAGCCCCGATCTAAACTCCAGATCTAAACTTGTTGTTGTTCTTTTTTTCTGTCAGGACGCCCCCAAAATAAGTCTCCGTTGAAATTACTTTAAATTACTTCTCAAAACCTCTATAAGCCTTTTTCTGTTTTTCTTCTGGAGCACCTTGTAACCCTGTTTTGAAAGGTGCTAAAAGTAAAAGTTATGTTTTTGTATCAGGCGAACTTGGAACAAAACGGGCCGGATCCTCCTTAACCTGTTAAGCCCGAGAGACCCCGGTACCGGGGCACTGCCGCAACATCTTGCAGGAGGACTGAGGGTCTTTCCTCAGCGAGGAGGACCAGGCCTGATGGAGGAGCCCATGCTGGGCAAAGCTGATACCAACTGGACAGGCCTAGTCTGTCACGTTATTTGACTAAATGTGTTTACTTATACATGTAATAGGTTTACACCTTCTGTCCATATGTGCTTTTTATTTAAAACATGTTTGATTAACTTTTGGTTCACATTTCAATACATTGTATTTGTATTTGCACTCCTTTCGTCCATTATTCTTACTGAACATGTTAGATTACATATTCACATCTGACTGAAGATTGGCCCCATTTATTTGTGACGTTGCAAACTCTGCGGTACAAGGCACAAGTGATGTGAAGCTCATAAAGTGAGGCAAATAGAAATAATCAGCTGATGGAGTGTAGATGTGGAAATAGCTGCATTCGATCAGCTGACTGTTTTTACAATAAAAGTAGTTTCTTAGTGTACTGGTCTTAACATCTCATAGCATCAGCTTTTAATGTTCCTCTTGGATGTTCTTCTTGACCCTCAGAGAAGGAGAACATGTTGTATCTTTCAGGCATGTCCTTTCCTAACGAAAATTACAGGAAACATATTATTGCAGAACAAGTGTGTTATTTATGAAAGTGGTGTGTTTGTGTGTTTAGGGGCTGTAGATATAATTATTTTGTAATTGTAATGTTTTTTTTTATTTCAACAGTGAGCTACAAAGACAATCAGATTACTGTATGAATGAACAGTATGCAGTTCATCAACATTGAAATATATTTTATTATCCATCCATCTTTTCCTGCTTATCCGTGGTCGGGTCGCGGGGGTAGCAGTTCCAGAAAAAGACTGAAAGAAGAAAGAAAGAAGAAAAGGAGAACATGTCGTGTCTTTCGGGCATGTCCTTTCCTAACAAAAATTACAGGAAACATAAAACATATTATTGCAGAACAAGTGTGTTATTTATGAAAGCGGTGTGTTTGTGTGTTTAGGGGCTGTAGATATAATTATTTTGTAATTGTAATGTTTTTTCTTTATTTCAACAGTGAGCTACAAAGACGATCAGATTATGAATGAACAGTATGAAGTTCATCAACATTGAAATATATGTTATTATCAAAATAATATTGAACTGTTACAAAACGTAGTGCAACTGTAGAAGCTTGCTCTGTTGTCTCACTGAAAGAATAACTTTTACCACATTTTTTACAGACAATATTGAGAGATAAATAGTAGCAGTTCTCACTATGTGTTAAATATCTTTGCCTTCAATACATTAAATTAGAAAGCTGACAAAGTCATATTGCTTGTTAACATCTAAATGTAACTTTTTGCATGGAAAAAACCCTCAACTTAACTGATGTGTAGGTGATCTAGTATTTAGTATTGTTTAATGGAATGTATATCAGTGTATTCAAGTCAATACTTCATTCATGTAAACCAATATCTTTCTTGATTCTTTGTACAGTAAGAAAAAAAGAGTCTTTGTACCTGTGCTGAAGTTCACTGCTGTGAGGAGTCCAGTTCTGTCTCTCACTCTCTGGTCCAGCCTGTCTGCATCACCTGGACACCTTAAACAAACAGATATATATATATGTAAAGTACCATGTGTACAAACAATATAACTGATTATCTTCTGTTGAACATGTTGGATTGTGTATTGTCCGAGTCAGGGTCCTTTTTATTTTACTGTAACTTTGTTTATTTGATACCCATTTGGTAATGCAATTAATAAAAACAATAAGGTTTGGGTTCGTTCTTCAGATGACTGTGACGTTAACGTGTAAGCTCAATAATGAACTCCAGCTCAATCAACCATATTGTAATATCTAAGTAATCATCTTGAAATATGACATTAATAATTGTAATATACACATGTTATTGTGAGGTTGATTTCACATACACTACTTCGACGTTAGCTTGTCTATATACTTGAGCATAGCCAATTTAAATTAACCTTAGCGATGCATACAGTTCCTCCTACATAATAAAATATCTCTAAGTTACAAGGATGACCTTATTTTATCAACCTCAAACAGAAGCCGTTTGTTCAACAGTATTATCCCACTTAACGTCTATTTCGTTTTAACCTTTATATACACAGTCTATTATTTTAACTTGGAGGCTACGATTAGCATCGTTAGCACCGATGTAGCTACCACTCGCTACACGCTAACCCAATCCTTAACATTCATTAACACATAAATAAAGGACTCGAATTTTACTTACCGCATTCATGCACCGTCTGTTTTAACCGCAGAGCGAGTCACAATAGTCCGATATATAAGCATGCAGAACAAACAACCACGGCCGGCTACAAGTTGTGTTTCCTGGATGAGCTGGGCAGGCAGAGTCCCTGTAGCTTCACGGAGCAGCTAGCGGAGAGACAAGAAGCTAACAGCGGCAGGCACTTGACAGAGCCGTCACGCAATGTGACCACGCCCTAATTTATGCAAAAACATTAAGACCTAATATAAATAAAAGGGTCGCGTTAGAAAACAATTCACTCACAGATCCATAATCATGAAGGTGGAATCTAACTATATCGATAATAAAAATGTATGGAGCCAGGGGTAAAAACATGTTTTTTTCTGCTGTAAAATTGGGCATTTTAACATGGGGGTCTATGGAAATTGCTCCTTTCTGCAGCCATCGCCTATCGGCCAATATATGAACTGCAGTGTGGGGCACTTATTGGCGTCCCGGCTATTCCCCAGAGTTTGCCCCTTGCTTCACTCTCATGCAAAACTGTGTACGCGAAGCTCCCACCTTTTTGTTTTACCATGTGTGTGAGTGGGGAGATTCCCCTTCGATTATATTGGCTCTAACGGTCAGAAAGAGATGTCAATCACCAAAATCGACCAATGGGTTCCAGAGAAACGGTAAACCCCCTTTTCCACCCAAATCACCTTAGAGGTGGAGTTTTCTTTGCTAAACCTCTCTAAAAAGGTCAAATGTCACTTGTTTTCCATCAATCTTGATACAGGGTACTTATTATATGTTGTACTTTGGATTCCTAAAGCTTTTAGTCTACTATCCCATCATCCAAGGGTAGTTTTCACGATAAGTAAAAAATTATCTTTGGACGGACACTATAATTTACAGTTTTTTACTATGTTCAATCTGAATTTTCTTTAAAATAAAAAACATCTACATTGTTCTCACTCCTCTACATCCAACTCACAGGTTTATCATTACTTTGAGGAAAGATATTATTAATGTAACCCTTTTAGAAGGGAAGATATGGTCATTTGTTCTGGGAATGTCATTTTTGAGCCTGAGAGCTGAAAAACAGGCTCGGGGCTAAATTGGTTAAGGAGCCTGAAGCTGCAAAATGGATGATTAATTGTGTGTTTCTGCCAGTAGGGCCAGCGTAAATGCAACAAAAGAGAATCCAAAGGTAAACAATGAGAAATAAATGAACCGAAAACCGCTGCCAGATATTCCGTGTTTTCATAGCATTGTACTTTGGGTAGACAATTTATATTACAGCATTAAAGGTCTCCTATTATGCTATTTTCAGGCATATATTATGGGACTCAGATATATACAAATATGTAAAAAACATGTCTATGAAGTGTTTTGCTCAAAAGCTAAATGCTGCCGTGATTAAACGCCATCATGTTCCAAACCACATCAAGGATTATTTCTGAAACAGTATGGCGTTCAAATGCTTTTTCTCGCGCAGGTTTACCACAAGGTGAGTTCCTTTTTTCATTTCCTGCTTTTTTCTCTCCAGTACAGGTTAGCGCTGAGTGTTAGCGATGGTTGCTAATGTAAACAAACAACATACGTCCAAAACAGTCGGGCATTGTTTCTGATAGCAATGTTTCTGATAGGGCCGTGGATCCACATTTCCGATATTACGTCAATATCGGACGCAAATCTGGATCAGCTCCGTTGTTCCCCCGTTTTTAGAGATTTGGGTACGGAGGAAAAGAGAGACACTTTGTGAGTTCCCCGACACACCGGGACACACATATTTATGTATAAAAGACATCAAAAAGTGAATGTTGCATGACAGGAGAGCTTTAAGCATGGTTTTTATATAATTATAATTTCTCTTGGAGTCACGGTCATCCACTCGTCATCAACCCTGGAGCTGGTTGCCATCCAGTGTGTCGTGAAGGACACTTGAGCAGGGCGAGTGTTTGTTGTCCCATGGTTCTGAACTCTTATCGTCTGATTAAATGACGGCCTACGCTCCACTCCACTCGGTCGCTGCTCAGATTATTAGAGGCTCGAGCTTTGTTCTAAATGATGAGTTTCTGCACTCCAGGTGTACAGCCTGAGGACATGTCACCTTACTCTGAATGCACAACGTACAATTGCAGCTTCTACATTTTGTGAAGTAAAAATAGAAGCATTATTAAAATCTTTTTCACAATGTGTCTGCTGTTTGAGAGCAAACTGTGCCGCAAGAGAGCATTGTAAAGCTCAGGAATGCGAAAACTAGCAGCAGGTTATTAAAAAACACCTTCATTTATCATCGTTCCCTGAGTTTTACACATCTTATTGTGGCCCCTTTGGCTGTGTATGCTGTTCAATCGTGGCAAAAGGTAAACAGGGAGATCTTTTCTGATCTCCAGGTTCATCTACCTAATTGTTCTGCTTTTTTTGGGCAGGTAATAATAACGTCACACTTTGTTGATCCCTGGGGAAATCCTGTTTCGCCTCTCAGAGATTAGAGGTCAGGGTTAGTTATGGAACAGCATCCCTGGAGCAGAAAGGGCTTCTATGAATTGCTCAAGGACACTTTGAGCATTGCAGACATGTGGTTTAAAAAGATGTTCCAGCTCAAGGGCGTTCTTTAGATTTGTTACAGAAGCAGTATGTTTGGATTGGATGAAATTTACACTGGATTTACCAGCAAGACATGTATTGCTCGACATGGAAATCAGTTGTAGGAATTAACCGTGTGCTTCCCGAACAGAGAGGATCCAATCATAGATTAGCAACCGTAACTAGGAGCAGTGCGTCTGTTAAGCTTTGGATTTCTCCAGAAGACTCTAGTGAAAGCAATACTGCAAATATAAATATCTTATACCAAAAATAGTAAAACCTAAGAAATGGACGAAACTGTGTTTATCTGGTTCAACATACTGCAAACATTAGCTTTTTAAAACAAGCTACGCCGATGTCAATCTATACTTTGTTAGAATGAATGGTCTGATAATAACTGGACACTGCAGTATAACAACAAGGCTATAGGGAGGCGTGTGGCGTAGTGGGTTGTCGGTAGGTGTTCGGATCAGGTTCAAACCCCGCTGCAGTCAGCATGTCCTTGTGTCCCTGGGCAAGACACTCCACTCCTATGGGGATTGCCCACAGTATTGAGTATGTAAGTCGCTTTGGATGAAAGCGTCTAACAAGTGACATGTAATGTAATGTAATTTCCCCATTAATGGTCAGCTGGTGATTATGCAGATTTCTTGCCTTATTTTATCACAGTAAGATTTACAAGTGCCGTGTTGTATATGAAGGCACTTCATGCTATGGTTTTTAATGAAGTGAACGTATCTTTTTGCGACTAATGAACATGAATGTTAGCCTCGTTGACTCTTGCAAGATGAGCTCATGTAACGGTAGTCCTGTTCATGGCTGATTTGTTTTAATGAAGTCAGTGGGTTATGGATTCCAATGCATACGATATATCTCGCATTTGTATGTAAATTGTGCCGACTGTGTCTGAATAAACCAGGCTGGACGAAGACCTCATCGGCATTATATTTATAACAATGTATGAAGGTATAGAAGCAAACATGATGGTAGAAATGTACACAAATTAGTAATCATTTTGGGACTGTGACCGTAGTTCTTCTTTGTGGACTAAACTGTTTAGCTAGCTTTTATGAATCACACATTTGCAAAGATGCAACAAACCCTCTACAGGTGTCAAACTTAAAAATGAAGCACAATAAAGATCTCTAGCCATTTCTTAAATCTTAAATTATATTAATGAGCTAAATGAAAACTGTAGATGCTAGCTGTTGAAAGTATTTAGTAGCTAGCTAGCCTTTCCCGCCCTCACTAGATTGTGGTAATCAAACTAGCTTAAAGGGAGAATGAATATTGAACTTGAATAGAATATTTTAACTCCAATAGATTGCTAAAGTTGCTCTGCATCTGCTTGAGGTGTAAATTAGCTGCTGCTTGATAACACTTGTTAACAATGAACTTGAACAAGCTTATTTTAATCTCCCAAATCTAACATTATATTAATTATCTAACTACCTGCAGCTGATGAAATCTGTCAGCAAAAGTTTCCCCTTCAATTTACAAAAATCATTTGCCAGCTCAAAACTGAGAACTTTACTTGAATTGAGAAGCCTGCTTTCCTTTCTAAAAAAGGACCCATTGTTTTCAGCATGCATTTTGAGTTGTAAGTCTGCCACATTTCTTGCTGTAAACTGCATATGCCTGCACCGTCATGCCCTTATTCAAACTTGCCACCCAGCACTTTGTGTGAGTGCTGGAGTTTGCAGCATCTTGCATAATTGTTTATAGTCAACATGTGGATAAATTGCACACACTGCATTGTATCTCTTTTTTTACTCGGATAAATGTTGTAGCACCCGGTTGTATTCATCTAAACATTTAAGTGATGGTACTTCCGACATTATAGTACATTTTCAGTGGTGACAGATTGGCTGTGCTCGCTCTCGAACTAGGCTGCTAAATGAGGCTCTGAGGGGCCTGACCCTTCTGTCTAACAGCCCGCTCTGAAACTGACTGCACAGGAGGGACCGAGCTGTGATGGAAAGGCAGTCTGCTCCGACCTAATGGCGTCATCTGTTGAGAAAAGGCTGTGCTGTAGCCCTGGCCTGCTCTGCCCCGGATGCATTATTCTGGTTTGGACTCTTCAGGAGTCCTAGGCGGTCTGAAATCAAAGGGACAAGGGACACCTTTCTTGCTCTAGTTCTTGACACACATTAGATGGCAGCAAGGCTGAGGTGTCAGGTTTTGTTTTGTCTCCAAAATTGCAGCTCGAGAAGCAGTTTCCATGGCTGTGTAGTTGGTGGTTTCACTATGATTACAGTGTGTTGGACATCATGTGGAGTGGTGGGCAAACAAGTGCCTTGAAGGGCCAAGAGACTGCATTGTGTCCTTCTACAGACTGCACCAGGGGATTATTTCTCACCATCTCTGGCTTGAATCACTACCAGAGCCTCTGCTTGGAATAAAAGCTACCGCCTCCTGAACGTGGTAGTTGGAAACCACTGCTGTTGAGTGGTGAGGCTTTTGAGAGGGAACCAGGGGCCAAGGAGAGAAAGTAGAGCTCACTCCTGGCCACAGAAGGGTGAGTGACGTGAGATGACACATGGACAAACATCATGCCAGTGACATGATGACAGCAGGGCCAGAATGATGGCTCTCAGCACCTCATTCTCCATTTCAGGGCTGTCAATCCGTTTGCCACAGAGGGCCATGTGTTTGGAGATTTTCTCTATCACCTTAGTTTACTGAATGAGCAGGGCGAGATTATTTCTGACGAGAGGTAGTCAGTCAATACATCTGTGGATGCACCTTTATGGTACATGAATACCTGCACTTTGTTTCATTTTCCTGTCAAACCTTTTTATTTAAAAGCGACTAACCCATTTAAAATGATCACCCAGTCTCTTGACGCATTGTTTTGGTTTTATGGCTTTTCTGTTTTCATTCAGTTCCACTGTTCTCCTTAGTGCCATTTTTAGGCAAGCAAGGCTCTGACACGAGGAAAAACCTGCCAATCACTATATATATAGACATTTTTATTCATTGGGATAAACCCCTTGAGATGCACCATCTCGTTTTCAAGGGGGTCCCGATAATAGTAACAACTTACAGACATACATAAACAAAAAGACAAAAAGCAAAACATGACACAAGACAAACCACATACAGTCTGTTAAGTGAAATTCAAGCAATGCACACAATTATTACAATTTGAGAGACAGTCGAGCAAATCAGTTTCATCAATATCAATATCAGTTTATAACAAGTGCAGACCAGTTGAAAGTGAGATGATAATGCATGTTTAATCATAGCCAATGATGCAAGAGATCTAATAGCAGCGGTAAGTATTCCAGTCAGTTGGGGCTTTAAACATGAACGCTCTTCTGCCAATCAATCTTTTTGAGAGAAATAAATCTGAACAGAATGTCTAACTTGATGAATTGGTGAGTAGGGTACAAAATACTGCTTTAAATAAGGGGGATAGTTAAGATAAATGCATTTAAATATCAGCTGAAGCCAATGCGTGTGTCTTCTTACATTTAAAGAAGGCCATTTAAGTTGGTTATACATTGTGCAGTGATGTGTACGAAAAGGACAACCAAGAACAGATCTGCATAGTCTGCAAGATCTGATCTATGTGAATTTTGGTAGACAATATCACAATAGTCCATAATCGGAAGAATAAGTTCAGAAGCAATTCTCTTTCGGACACTGAGCGTAAAACAATTGCGAGAGCGGTGTAAAAGACCGATTCTGTAATTGACTTTTTGTATTACATGCTTTATATGTAGTTTAAATGAAAGTTCAGAGTCTAGCCATACACCAAGATATTTAAAGCTATCAACTTTATGCAGAGAAGTGCCATCCTTACATGTTATTACTACATTAGGTTTGGATTTGAGCTTCTGCCTGGTACCAAAGACCATCGTATAAGATTTTGTTTTGTTAAGCAGTTTATTGTGTGATAGCCAATCAGATTTGGATGTATATATGACAGTGTCATCAGCATAAAGGTGAGTACAACAATTAATGAGACAAGAAGATAAATCATTTATGTAAATAGAGAACAGAAGTGGGCCCAGAGTTGATCCTTGGGGTACACCCTTTTGTTGGATCAACAGGTCAGACTGTTTTCCATTAACAACCACACATTGCTTTCTACTGTGAAGGTACGAGTTAAACCATAACACTGTATTATTAGAAAGGCCAATGCCGTGAAGTTTATCCAAGAGCATATATCGATCAACGAAATCAAAGGCTTTTGTCAAGTCAATAAAAATGGCACCTGTGAGTTCACCATCATCTGCAGCAGAGTACAAGTAATTCGTAAATGTAAGTAGGGCAGTTGTTGTGGAGTGATTAGGCCTGAAACCAGATTGAACCGGAGATACAATATTATAAGTATTGAGATAATGTGACAGTTGATTACAAATTATTTTCTCCAAAACTTTGGAAATAGAACAGATTATAGAGATTGGTCTATAATTATTTGTATCAAGTAAATCACCACCTTTATGCAGTGGAATGATGCGTGCACATTTCCAAATAGTCGGCAACTCACAGGTGGACAAAGACAGGTTGAACAAATCAGCAAGTGGGTACATGAGAATATGGGACGCCAATTTTATGAACCTGTTTTCTATACCATCGAGTCCTGCACTGCCATCCACTTTTAATTCAGTGATAGCATTATGAACTTCGTGTGGTAGAATCTTCTTAAAAGAAAAATAACTGTTACAGTATAAAATGGCAAAATGAAAAATGTAGATACTAGCTGTTGAAAGGTTTTGGCAGCTGGTATTTCTCTCATACTGTAAGTTGGTGGAGAACAAGACTGAGGTAAAAGGAGACTTATTATTGGCCTTTCCTAAATCAGAAAAGGGCTCTTCCGTTGCGCTAGATGGGTGAACATATTATCAAAACCGAGACAGGACATCAAAACTGAAAAAAAATCTTACATTTGTTTGAAGAGTATTCAAAGGTCTATTACTTTGAGTTCATTCAAATGGTTACATAACGTATTGCCTTTTTAGTAGCTTAAAGGTGGGGTAGGTAAGTTTGAGAAACCGGCTCGAGATACACTTGTTGTTATATTCCATGGAATGCTCTTAACGTCCCGATAGCAATGAATATCTGAAGTGCTTTGACAAAAAATCCATAAAAAACGTCATCTGTGGAAGCTGTAGTGCTGTAAAAAGCACGACCAATCATCTGAGCCGGCCCGGCTAAAGTAACTGGATGGCCTACCTGCCTGTCAGCCTTCCATCTGTGCACAAACTTATCTCGTGCCCTCATTGGTCATGTGCGCGTTCGTGTGTGTTGGAGGAGGGGCTCTGTAAGGAAGTGGCAGATTTCTTACGGTTGTGTATTTTCAAATTCTAGCGCACTCGAGCTGGTTTCTACAAAACAAGTAATCTGTGACGATTTGGTTGAATAAAGTCTACAAAGAACTTTTGGAAAACCATTTTCAACTTTTTTAGCGTCAGACTTTGTTATCCTAAGTTTAAAGTAAGTTAAAACTCTATTGTGGGTCAATCATAAAATGATAACGAAAGATACATTTCAAAAAAACTTCTGTATATATTTAGCTGGTTTCCTGTCCTCCTTTCCTTTTTCGTCCATTCTGTCCATTTATCTACAACCTCTCCACCCTCCATGATGAAGCTGTATCTTTCCGTCTCTATATGCGGAGGATGCTTTCTAACCTCTCTGGCCAGAAAAAAAATGTTCTGGGCTGCATCCCAACTCCAGCAGGCAGGGCCAGTTGGGTAGCTCGCTCTGCCAAGCCTTCACTACCATCCCCCCTCCCTCTCCCTCCTTCACCTTTAGCATTAAGGTTACGTTTCTCTCCATTGACAGGAAAGACTTCTTTAGGGCCGGATTAAAAGGCCTCCAAAACGATCCTGATAGGAGGCGTCTGCCAGCTGATGTTACCAGGTGATATGTCGCAGTGCTGACGAGTGAAGTGAGGATGTGGGGGGACAAAGGTGGAAACCTCTGATTGGCTTTGACTGATTGTGTGTGTGTGTGTGTGTGTGTGTGTGTGTGTGTGTGTGTGTGTGTGTGTGTGTGTGTGTGTGTGTGTGTGTGTGTGTGTGTGTGTGTGTGTGTGTGTGTGTGTGTGTGTGTGTGCCTTCTTTGCCCATGTGTGTTGTAAAGGGCATTTTGCACTGCCCAGAGACGAAAGGATCGCTGTTGTTCGTCTCCTCTTATGATGGTTGATTAGAGTGATGCAACCAAGTGAAAGGAAGCCCACTCACTCACACAAAACAACAAGACCATCAATGTAAAGAGATGTGTGTGCACGCACACGCACGCACGCACGCACACACACACACACAGGCTGGCTGTATCAGGATTAATCAAACGCATCCATATGACCGCCTCTCATTAATGCAGCAGAAGTTTCCACCTTACTGTCAATTGGCAGATCACCACCTGGCTCATTTCATCATTAGTGCCCCGATCATTAGGATTTGTGTGTGTGTGTGTGTGCGTGTGTGTGTGTGTGTGTGTGTGTGTGTGTGTGTGTGTGTGTGTGTGTGTGTGTGTGTGTGTGTGTGTGTGTGTGTGTGTGTGTGTGTGTGTGTGTGTGTGTGTGTGTGTGTGTGCGTGCGTGTGTGTGTGTGTGTGTGTGTGTGTGTGTGTGTGTGTGTGTGTGTGTGTGTGTGTGTGTGTGTGTGTGTGTGTGTGTGTGTGTGTGTGTTAAGTAGTGGGGGGTGATGCTCTAATGGTGAATGAGTGACCCATCCAGAAAAGGTCAGCAGCACTACAGGGCAGATATGGAAAGACGTCCTCCACTCCACCAACTAATTAAATGTCAGTGAGTCAGATACGATAGAAGAGAGGCAGGGGGGAGACGAGGGTTTGGGGGAGGTGGAGGGGGGGGGAAGGGGCAGGAGAGAGAGGCTGGTAGACGGCGAAGTGGACCTTGCTGTAAATGTCATCTGTTACATAAGGTTTGAATCTTTGGCAGCTGAGAGTTCAGGGATGAAAAGGTGAGAAAACACTTTGCAATGAACGGTTTTTCGATGTGGTGACCAGCAGGGACTTTTTCATTTAGTCGCCATTTTGGTGCTAATAGGGAATGTGACGTTATCAACAGTTCATCTTGAGAGGATACCAGTGACTGTTAACGAAAACCATGACTAAATACATTAATCGCCAACTTTTTTTTTGCCATGACTAACACGAGACGAAGAAAAGTACAATGTCATTAAACTCTAAGATGTCAAACATGTTGAAAAAAAGGGAACACTAGCAGTTTTGACAGGAAGACTTATATAGACTTGTATAATAATATATATATATATAAATATATATATATAAATATCAAATATTGAACAGATTATATATGTGTAAAATGTACAACGAGGTTTTATTACAAGAGAAACTGGAGCAGAGAGTTCCCTTCCAGCCAGAGGTGATTTATTGTACAGAGTTATTGCAGTGGGCAGGAATGTGTTCCTGTATCGGTCCTTGTCAGCAGTCTGTTGGAGAAGGAGCTCCGCTGACTGTCCAGCTGCAGGTGGAGAGGATGGGTGGGGTTATCCATGATGGATTCAGTGTCCTCCTCTCCACCACAGCTTCATGCCGATGACAGACCCAGCTTTCCTGATCAGTTTATTGATCCTGCTGGTGTCCCCGGCTCTGACGCCCCCCCCCCCCAGCAGACCGCAGCAAAGAAGAGTACACTGGCCACAACAGATAGAAGATCTCCAGCATCTTGCTGCTCACGTGGAAGGATCTCAGCTTCCTCAGAAATAGAGTCTGCTCATCCCCTTCATGTACACAGCGTCAGTGTTGATCCTCCAGTTCAGCCGTTGTCTGAGTGCACTCTAAAGGTGTTCACAGTTTCCAGCTATAGTGTTATATTAAAAAGTTTAATTTCTATATTCATTTAGAGATCACATGAGATTCCATACATGAGGTGTGCTCATTGCAGTGGCTATATGCTGTATGGTTGTTGCTACTGTGTGGCTGCTGGGGTCGTGGGTGATGTCACTTCTCATTATCGTTTGATTGTTGTACAACGACATAATAATTGATCAACTACCTGTTATGTGCAACATGTAGTGAAACATCTGTTATGGAAATTGTGAGATCAAATGTATTAACATTGCTGTATTCTGAAAATGTCATGTCATGTGGTTTGACTGATTAGGTCAAATCCCTGGAGAGACCTTTGAATGTGTGTGAGCGATCAACGGATGTTTTTGCAAGGGGGTTTGAGGACACAACAGGAAGTTAGGATAATCTGTTTCCCTGCTGCTCTGTGGAGGGTGTGAGTTTTGCATACGGTGCAAGTCTCAGCTGACCTAATCAAATGTTGTAATGTAACGAAGCTTTGATAAGAGAGACTGTTTCACTCAGAACAGGACGTGCTCTTTGGAATCATACTTGCACACACACACTGTAAAGAGAGGGGACGGACCAGACGAAATCAACACCAGCTGACTCACTGCTTGGGGGTCGCCCAGGAGTGAACAACGAATCAGAAGATATGAAGGGAGGAGCAACCGACACAACCCCTCCCCGCTTATGTGTATAAATACTGTAACATTTAAATACTGGACACTCTTGTTCTGACTGGCTGTAGTGATACGTATATCGCACGGTGGTAGAACTTGAGTCCGGGGTACTCTGTATTTTGTACGTATTTCTGTATTGTTTCCTTTTACCAGTAATCTCATATCTCGGTGTCCGAGTCCTTCTTCTTATAGCAGACCACTCATCCAGGGACGGCGCGGAGCAGAGGTGAACCTTCCACCAGCGCCATTGGGTGGTGCTCCAAGAACTCCCAGGTACTTGTAGTCCTCCACAACAGCCACATCCTCTCCCAGAATGCACAGGGGTACAGGAGACGTCCTCACCCTCCTGAAATCAATGACCATCTCTCTGGTCTTGGCCACATTCAGAATACTCACAACATTAGGCTGAGGTTCTTCTTCCGCTCTTCTAGAAGTGGCTGTGCTTCTTGTTGCTTCCGGCTAAAATGAACATAATTAAAGAAATGTTGAGGGTTTAAAATGTGCTGTAATACACAACACATTATTTATTCCTAAACTTGCAGAAAGAATAACTAAAGTGTGACATTCAATCACATATTTATATATCAAGCTTATACACCTTGAATTATTGTTGGCCAATGATACGCATACCCTTTGAAGATGAGCTGGGAAGTTGAATATTGTTGGCACAACACCATCTTTAAGCCGGACAGTCTGCCCCGTCCTGTCAGAGTCCTCACTCCTGAAGTGCTCACTGCAGAGCAGCGTCCTGCCAGAGGAAACCATCCCTTCTTAGGGCAACTTCCCACTGCGACTTCCCACTGCAACTTCCCACTGTAACTTCCCACTGCGACTTCCCACTGCAACTTCCCACTGCAACTTCCCACTGCCTCCTCCTCTCTCCGGTTTTGGGAAACCTTAAAAACATGAAAAAGGTGGCCAGATATATAAATCATTGTCAACATTTTCCGCCCTTCTTTCCTTTAACATTAAGGGTAAGGACAAAAATACACACCGAAATTATCATATTTTGGGGTAATTGTATGTATGTATCTAATGTATGTATGTATGTATGTATGTATGTATGTATGTATGTATGTATGTATTTATGTATGTATGTATGTATGTATGTATGTGTGTATGTGTGTGTGTATGTATGTATGTATGTATGTATGTATGTATGTATGCATGTATGTATCTAATGTATGTATGTATGTATGTATGTATGTATGTATGTGTGTATGTGTGTGTGTATGTATGTATGTATGTATGTATGTATGTATGCATGTATGTATCTAATGTATGTATGTATGTATGTATGTATGTATGTATGTATGTATGTATCCTTTAAGAATAAGAAAACCACATTAAGAGTGTCAGGTGTCCAAAAGAAACATTAAATAATTGTGTGAAGAAATGGTAGCAACATATTCTAAAGAGGCTGGGTCAACAACAATCTTGCAATACTATTATCTCACATAGCCCCACTGATCCTGTGTAGCAGGACTTGTAATGTACATACATCCACTAAGTAAATCATGTGTAACTTAAGTTATGTTGAAAAGAAAGAGCAGTTCTGCCTCTCCCACTGGTGTAAAGTTGCTGGGGCAACTTTGTAATACTAGGTCTCACTCACAGCCTCTTGTTAAGCCAGCTAATAAATACAACCACATACACAAAGAAAAGCTGCAATTTCAACATAACGTTTATAATAAACCAAACCGTTTGTAAATCAGTCAAGATTTCAGAGAGTTAAGAGTATTTTTGTGCAGATCACTCACCTTACAAGTTACAACAGCTACCATATGGGCTCAGAACAGTCTCATAATACACACATGCACACAGAAGGATCCACACTTGTATTTCCGAATCCACACTTGTGTTTTTCAATGCACACACAAATATGTTCCGTTTCATTTTCATGTAAATAAAATCCAAATACAGAAAAAAGTTGTACATGTGTATTTTTGATCCACACATATTTGTTTTCCGTTTAAATCCCCTGACCCTGAAAACAAAGACCGCTTTCTGTGCACGGATCGCTGTGCATTCGTGTGTGGGTTTTTTGAGACTCCCCTGACGGTCAGCCAATTCGTACTTGTAATTTCTCTCATCTATAGCCAATCAGATGTCTCCTCCAGTCTAAGCCAATCACATGAGCGCGCCCCCACGAGGGTAGGATTTCTTGCGTTCATGATACTTCATATAGGCTACGCATTTTGCGCAGTCCGGTCTGCTCGCTAAACAGAGGGCGGAGCTTCAGGTGTTCATGCGGAGCTGCGTGTCTCCGTCAGACTCAGCAGCTGATCTGATCTCTCTCTCGCGTCCGGTTACACTTCACTCGCGTTTATGTCCATATCGATCAGATCCAGCTCTCCTGATCGACCTTTATAGAGAGCACCGATCAAACTATTAAGAGTGGGTTGAACTTGACAGTTCACTGTCTAGCACTGGCTTCGTAGTGCACTGATCGATCAGGCTAAGCTAACCTGTAGCTGCTCCCTCCACACTCACAACAACTTCATACAGACATAAAGAAAGCAGCTGTATTCGCCACACAGGAAACACACATTTAAAACGGGTTTGCCTGCCGTTTTTGTGTACACACAAGCATTCATCAATGGTTTGGAAAGTGGCGCTGTACCTTAATAATATAAAGGCTTGTATTTGCGTGCATTTCCTGTTCGGAAAGTGGCGCTGTACTGAGAGTGGAGGTGTCCTGAGATTAGGCTCCATGGAGCTGTCAGCTCCGGACTGCGCAAAATGCGTACATGAAGCGCTACGTCATGAACGCAAGAAATCTACCCTCGTGGGGGCGCGCTCATGTGATTGGCTTAGAATTGAGGAGACATCTGATTGGCTATAGATTAGAAAAAATGACAAGTACGAATCGGCTGACCGTCAGGGGAGTCTCAAAAAACCCACACACGAATGCAAAGCGATCCGTGCACAGAAAGCGGTTTGTGTTTGCAGGTTCAGAGGATTTAAACGGAAAACAAATATGTGCGGATCAAAAAGTACACATTTAAAACTTTTTTCTGTATTTGGATTGTATTTACATGTATATGAAACGGAACACATTTGTGTGCGCATTGAAAAACACAAGTGTGAATCCTTCTGTGTGCATGTGTGTATTATGAGACTGTTCTGAGCCCATACAACCAGAGTAGCTGTTAACTGTAGCAAGATGGCGGCCGGTGAGCTACGCTGGAAAATCTCCAATGAGCCATCTAGTGTTTATATATATCTATGGTAGCCATGCCTCATACTGCTCATACCCCTCTTTTGCAGCCCTGTTAGAGAAACGAGGATTTTGGGTCCTTAGCTTAAAAAAAAAAAAAAAGAGGAGGCGGAGCTAATGCTTGATAAGAGATACATTTAAATTCTGCTGTGATAAAACGCCATCCTGTTCTAAACCACATCAAGGATTAATTCTGAAACAGTATGGAGCTCAAATGCTTTTTCTCTTGCGGGTTTCCTGCTTTTCAAACACATGTGCTCTCCAGTACAGGTTAGCTCTGAGTGTTAGCGACGCTTGCTAATTTAAACAAAGACGAGATTACGTCCAAAACACGTCAGGCATTGTTTCTGATAGCAACTTTCTGTGGGTCCGCCGCCGATTTGATGCCATATCGGCAGCAAATCTGTATCCGCTCGTTGTTCCCCCGTTTTTAAAAGATTTGGGTACGGAGGAAAAGAGAAGGGGTTTTATTTTCTGACGCTGAGTTCCCTGACACACCGGGGACACATAGTTATGTATAAAAGACATCATCATAGGTCCCTTTTAAACTAATCTGTTTCTCTCGATCATCATGATACACAAGGGCTGTGCATTGGCTAGTATTTGGAGCTAGTTTCGATAATGGAGGAAAAAGTTGACATAAATCAGAGCAGGGTTACATAAAATGTGGTGGTGCAGTTCTCGTATGAAACCTATTGAAGACTATTTTTTGGAAAAAACTTGACACAAAATTGCCATGCAATTATATTTTCCTCCCTGATTGAATCCATATTAATTTACTGTATTTTGGTCTGAAATGTCACTTATAAATGCTTATCCAATGCCCACATGTTTCAGTATTCTCGCTGATACTCTCCGAGTGACAGGTGGCACTTATATAATGAAACTGGGCCATGTTTCCGAAGAGATAGTGCAAAATACAGCATAGCACACGTCACTTATTTGAAATGTGATCTGTCCAGGGATTAATTTGAGTTCGGTGTTTATTATCAATTGGATAGTGGGAACTCTCTTCAAGTAAATAACATCCAGTTATCAGCCAGGCACATGAGGATGATTTTCATATATTACCGGTGCTACAACCACGTCTTGTGTTCCCTTTAAACAACATGGAGATAGTCTCAGTGGGTTTTTTGAGCCAGCTGCGTCCGTGTTTGTTTTCACAGCATTAGTTTATGAGTTTAGGACCTGTTAGCATCCTTGTTCGGCACACATACTGTGCAGTGTGTGTGCAGGTGTGTGTGTTATGAGAACAGGTGCCTTAAGTTTTTTCCTGAGGGAAGATATTGGAAGCATCTTCTCTCCCCTAAAATGCTGTTGAATAATTCACCATGCCCCCGTTTCTGCCCATTAGGTTGACACACTGCTGGAACTCTCTCGCCTGGAGTAGTTGACAGCTTTCTTACACACACACACACACACACCCACATGTGCAGACTAGGTCACACACGCACACATAAGTACTCTCTCTTCCTCACACACACACACATATTATAACAGTTCAGCTCTACGAGAGACTTTTCGTTCTCCAGTTATATGAAGCGGCGGCTGATTCTGTCACATGAGCGTCAATGCTTCCTCTTCTCCTGTCGTCCACTTTCTGTTCACCCTTTTTTGCATTTTTTATTCCAGTCTCAGCGTCTCTCATTTCCATTCCCGGTCTGTTGTCCTGTCTCCTCACCTGCCAAATGTCCTCTCACAGGTTGTCTACAATGTATGCATTACTGTCACCTTGATGTCCCTATTTTGGGGTTGTTGCTGAGGCCTCGCTCTCAGACAAAATCCAACAGCTGTGTCGCAAAAGTTTTTGACTTCTGCATTCAAATTCAAACCCACTGCTTCTGATTTGTTGGCTACTTTTGGGGTTCGTAAACAAGCTGTGAGCTCAAATGAACCCACGGTTGTTTAGGAAATCTGGTTCCTGCTCTACATATCCAGCTACAGTAAGATTAGCATTAGCAACACGTTAGCATTTATCATGTTTCTGGCCATCTGATTAACGTGAGTCAATCGCCTTTTAGCCTTGTTTTGATCTCCTCCAACTCCTGAGGAAAATATCTTTATAGCCAAAATACTTGCTGATTAGCCGCTTACTTCGTGTGCAGGTATCTGTCTAAAAATAGAGTCAAGTTGGTTGTAGCGATAAAAGGAGACCGTTGAAAAATCCATTGGCTAGTTTTTGTTAGCCCCTCTAGCTTTATCCCCTTTTTGTAGAAAATGTAAGCAGGGAAGTGAAATGTATATATCAAACAATAAATCTATTCTTTGTATCAACAATATGGAGCTGCTTTAGGTGTTATTGTATACATGTAACTGGACAATACTGGCCGCCATTAATCAAAGCACCAACGCCAAACATGTTTCCATACAGCTCCATCATCTCTGAATCCTTCTCATCAATCTCCCTCTTAGCTCATAGCTGCAACCTTTCCCAGTTCTTATGCACAGCTTTTGTGCCTTGGAGACTGGCTAATGTTGTTTCAATACGCTCAATATTCTCTGAGAGCTATAAGTGAAACACAAGTGATGGAAGTCAATAGCATTTCTATGCGGTTTCCTGGAACGCACATATTGAGCCACGCTTACAATTTCAAGTCCATCTTCTCGCTTTTCTTCCCGGTGATGCAAAGCACAGATATTCCAACCCAATAATTCATGTGCGGATATGAATGTTTGAGTTATGGCAGAGGAAATTAAACTGAATTAATGATAATCAAACTCCAGGTTCTGTTTCTATTTCAGGGCCCGAAGGATAAAGCTAAGATGGATAGATACGGGAAGTACAGTAGCTGTCACTCTGCGAGTCCCGTTTATTACAAACTGCTTATGGAGTGACTTTCCTTTTTCCTAGAGGCACATATCTATGCAGATTGGTTCATTTCGGTACAGAGAAATTGAATAAAATATCCGTGTTTGACTGTCTGATTGGTGTGGTGAGCATATCCAGCTAATTGTTACTGCTTCTCCTAATGAACATCACATTGTGATGTTCATTCAAGCTGCTTCCTCTCTGTATCCATTTAAAACATATGCTGTAGAGCTTCTTTATTTTACACAATATTTTTGACATTTACTTTTTAATCCAAATCCTCGTGTGGGCAAAATGTGTCGCCCTTTGTACAGTTTCAAGCAATCAATAATTAGGCTTCCTTTGAAAACGTATTACTTTGTTCAGTCATGACAGGATGCATGCCGTTAAAAGCCTCTTCTCGTATTCCACGTCTGCATAATACTTGTATGTTTAAATCCCTCATGAACCGTCTTATCTTCATTATATCCCTCTATTCTTGAATCTCTCCATCCCTGGTGCTAATGATGCGCCTGAATATCCTCCCTCCTGAATCCGTCTTCTTTTTTTCCCCGTCCATCCATCTCTCCTCCACCTCCCTCCAATGTCCGTGTCTGTGCTCCAGACTCTAATGATGGGGCGAGCTATATGTGTGGCTGAGTGCAGAGTGTGTGTGTGAGTGTATGTGCAGGGTATGTCAAGGCTGACAACGAGCTGTCCACCTGCAGTGCAGCCAAGCACCCAAGATGTTACTATTAAAAAGTTTAGGACAGTCTTGGACATTGTGCAGAAACTGGTAGCAGCCACGCAATGGGATGCTAAAAAAGAAAGTCTCCATTAGCATGATTGATCCGTATATTAATACCAGTGGCCTACATACACGAACCCCAGGAGAAGGATATGCAACACATGCTTTTAATCACTGTAGGAATGTTTGTTCTATTATGCTTTTTTCGGTTTCCCCTTTCTGGCCTTGTGTTATATTGGTTTTAATGCATGTAAATGGTCTGCAAAGCTTAACATCTCAGAGGTCTCTCCAACACCACCCCCCACTGCCCGAAGCACATCCATTGGACTCTTTTGTTTACTTCCGTATCATAGTGACATCACTATGTAACACTGGTGCTTCCACTGGCTAGCGCTCTAACGCCATCTTGTCAATTACTGCTTTCTTTTATTGCTATCTTACTATATTTGTAGTACAGTGTTCTTAATATAGTTCACTATCTGTGTTCTTTTTTACATTTTTGTTTTTTATTTTTATGTATCTGTAACGACACCTAGTCAAATTCCTCGTACGTGTGAACCTACCTGCTAATAAACCCGTTTCTGTTTCTGTTTCTGATTGGACTTGATAGGCTAAGGGGCGGGACATCTCTAACGCAGCGTCCACACGGCGCCGTGCGTTGAAGCCTGTCGGTGGGTGTGTCTGAAACTCGACCAACAACCGATCCCATGAATCTCCCGCCCCGGACACACAAGCACGAGGTTTGATTGGCTAGAGCTTGTACTGGCATATGATTTGATTGGCTGACGCGTCCGTCGAAGCGAGCAAAGCGAAGCGACCACAATGCAGTTCGGCAAAGCGTGACGTCACCCCATTCAAAGTGAATGTGCAGAAGTGTTGAAGCTTCAACGCACGCCGCCGTGTGGACGGGCCGTAAGAGGTTGACCAATCACAACAGAGCCGGCCAGCTAACCAATCAGAGAAGACTGGGCTCTGGTTTCAGACAGAGGGGGAAAAGAGGCGCTGCAGCACAGGCAGTATGAGAGAAATAAAGAGTATCTGTATCTGTAAAAACTCAGCTTTTTTTATGGGCCACAAAACGCTCACAGTGGTTTAACAACTAAAGGCTTAGAAGCAGCTGACCTTCAATTAAAGTCAGAATGGCGCTCATGTATCAAAGCATCGCTGACACCGTGGGGAAGCTGCACCCTGGACATCGTGAAAGTCACAAAACACAAGATGACAGACAGCATGCTCAGGGTGTGTATAGTCCAGGCTGCTCCTCAAGTGGAGGATTTAAAAAATGCAATCATCTTTTAAATATAAGTATGTCATCTAAAAAAGAAAGTGTGGAAAACGCCTTTAGTTTCTGTCCTCCTGCAGCCAACACTCAGGAGCTTTTCTTCAAGAAGGAGAAGCCTCCAGTGCACGGAGAGATGAAGGAAAGAAAAATCTATTTCTTATAAAGGGTTCAATGATGTTTGCACTCCAGAGGTTCAGAGGTGTTTACACAGGGTGATGGGGGAGGCTGACTTCATCCTGCTGTTGATGAAAGTGTGTATGCTCGGGTGTGCAACACAGTGAAAGAGAAATGTGTACAGCATAGGAAGAGGTTAGGTCAGTGAAGTGACCTCATGTGCCTAAGTGCCGGGCAGAGCGATCTTCAGACACGGACACTCTTACAGAGGGCTGATGGAGCATTTCAACCTAACACTATGGTCTATAGTAGGCAGTGGACGATGGGAAAACGTCTCGTACGAAGAAGTTAAAGTGCAGTTGATTATTATTAAGTGAGTGATCTTGTCACGTAAACACAATAGCAGGGTGGCCAACTTGGGGTACCTGGCTGGAGTGAGATTTTGATATCATGGGTTTAATTACACATATGCGCACTAAATGACTGCTATCGTGTCAGTAGCGGGACCTTCGGATATATATACAATATATACAAATACACAATATTGGACCCAGACTATAAAGGGCACACAGTTTCATTCACTAATGAAAGTCAAACACATGTTTGTTTCCACTGTTTTATTGTGTGCCTGTCGCGATAAGCAATTAATTGACTTATCGTACGATAAATACAAATGAACTCGATACATTTCCATTGACTAGCAGTTTGAAAGGATGTACTTGAATTATTATTATATATATATTATCATTATGTCAGGGGTCTAAAATGGTCACACAACGGTGCCGACAATATTATCGTTTATCGCAATAATTTCCGGGAAAATGTATCCAACAAAATTAATTACTGTGAGAGGCCTATACATGAAACACACACACATACACAAATCTACAGACTTACTCCAAACTGCCAAACATATTAATTAACACACTCTCACTCTCATACTCTTTGACTCTATTTTGGCCTCGTAGAACAATAAGCAGCAGACTTTTATTTTTTATCATTTCTACTGGATCTTAGATCTGCGCATGCGCAACACGGGTCGGCAGATGCGAGAGAGTATTTGTGTTGGATAATCTACTGTAGGGCTAACCCATACAGGTGGGGCTCAAGTCAGTATTTGCAATGTAATTACATACACGCTCCGCTTGACAGTGAAACGCCACGCGTGAGGTTTAGATTATTTCCCTGTCTCAATCCAAATTGAACTGTATGAAATAAAAAGGCACATTTGTCTTGTAGTAAATAAAAAGGGCGATCTGGAGTCAATCCTGCAATTTCCCCACAGGTGAAAGAGTTGACATGCTGAAAACCCAACCCCTGCAGGGGGGTCTGGGGGGATTCTCCCCCAGGAGATCTTTTGAAATACTAACATAAAATACACATTCTGGTAGCCTACTCTCTTGAGAAGAAAAATAAATACATCTATTACGACATATTTAAAAAAAAATGAATGCCATTTTAGTTTTGTGTTACTGTGTTCTGAAAGCTGAACCTGCTGCTCCTCACAGAGAGAAGAGGGAAGAGGCTGTTAATTACTTCACATTGTGGATAAGGGTGGATATTCCCCATTGTTCGGTGTGTCAAAATGAAAGACAGCCCACACACCTATCAATCATCACACCGTGGGGTCTTATTTCATAATGTGTTGATTTCTATCAACACGTAATGTTGTATCGATGTATATAGAGATGTACTACAGCAAAAGTATTCTCCGTCGGGACTTCCTGCAACAACACCACGCCGTTATCTTGATTCTGATTGGCCAGAAGACATTATCAAAGATGTTCTATTGAGAAGACGATCACTACGTGACAAAAGTTTTCAAAACCGTTTCTAGTCTTCGGTATTCTTGTTTTTGGCGTGAGAATAGTTTGGGCAGCGTGAGAGCGTGAGATTGAGAGTGAAAGCGTGTGTCACACGCCAGATGTGTGAGAGTTGGCAACCCTGACAATAGGCGCTTTCACACCGGAGTACTTTTACTCGTACTTTTCCCGTTTAGTTCCGTTAGTGCCTGGAATTTTGCGTTCACACCAAAAAGAGAACTTAGTTCAGAGAACTTTTACCCCCATGTTTAGTGCCTGCTAGAGAGGTGGGACTATCCTGGGGAGAAACAAGTAACAATATCTGATTAGCTGGGCGAATTGCAAACCACGCCCCATGAAACAAAGGTTTTTTGAAGCTGCCATTGTATTTGCTGGAATTAGCATTATTAGTATTATTAGCATTAGCATTAGCCCCGCGCACCAACGGAGAGAGTCTAATTTATGGCAACACAAAATAAAACATGGGAGCGGTGGAGATGAGGAGGTGTCGGCGTTCTGGAGATTCACTCGGAAGGCTTCAGTAGAAGCTGCTGGGAATCCCAGCAGCTTCTACTGAAGCCAGTCCCCAACTCCGGGGACTTCGGCCCGGGGACTTCGGGCGGCAGTATACGCCGTGAAGTTGTTTGCGGCCTGCCAGTAAACCCAAAGCAGAAGAAGAAGAAGTGACGTCAGTGGCTTCATTTGCGTAATCTTCCCTCAGGGAACTTATTCCGGTGTGAACGCGATCGGCTCTTTAGTTCCATGGGGGCACTAAGTGCTGGGAACTAAGTGCTGGGAACTAAGTGCTGGGAACTAAGTGCGGCAAAGTACTTGATGTGAAAGCGGCTAATAGGACTGATGCCTGAAGCAATTTACAAACTATTTTATTTACACATCCTTTATTATTTTAGATTGTATTTATTATATTTTCCTATTTTGTTAGAACCTTGAAGACAGAGTTGAACCAGTGGTCAAGTGGGCTTTTACTAAGAAAATAAACATGTAGTTGTTAAAGTTTGTTTGCTCCAACACATTTTAAATGTTAAGAATATAAAAAAATGCATGAATATAAAATAATCAAATGTATATTATTATATGTGTCAAAATGGTTTGAATACATGTGGAGGCTTAATAAATATTATAGGTCCATTGAGCACAAAACCCTTGGAGGGCTCATGCATCAATGATATAAATATACATAAAGTGATTAAATGAACTCAAAGAACGCAAAAACACGTTTTCAATAAGATCAGAAGAGTGTGTGGTATAAATATACAAAAGAGTATTAAATAAAAAACTATATTTTTTTCTTGGGGGCATTTTGGGTTGCGTTCAATTTAATTGCTTTTCATACAGCTGTAGCAAAGATGTATTCACGGAAAAAAGCGAAATAATAACATCTGATCTGTGTGGTAAGTTAAGAGTCTGTTGAATCTGATGAGAAACGTGTCGAGCTCTGCAGACAAAACGTTTTAGTTTAGGCGAGTGTTCGGCGTGTCCCGAAGACATCGTTTGGCTTTTCTCCAAGCTGTGCAACAATTAATTTGAGACTCTGAAAATAACTTTAATTACAGTGCCAGGATCTGTGTGTCTTGTTCTTCTCACACAGACGTGGCAGAATCATTAAAACAAACCTCATTTTTACAGAAACTATTCTGCACATTTATTGTACACCAACATCTTTCTTTAAAAAACATGATAGGTTGAAGAAAGAAACTTCAATACGTATAAAGTTCAATACGTTACAGCAGGGGTGTCAAACTCAATTTCATCGCGGGCCACATTAGAATTATGGTTGCACTCAAAGGGCCGGTGGTAACTTTAAGACTATATAAATATACATAGATAAATATAAATGATATATATATATATATAAAAGAATGTATTATTTTACAATATTTCCTCTGCATTGGATTATTATCGGATAGGGTAATAACTTAATAATTAACTATGCCTGAAAGCAGAAGTAATTGCAGTGCGCATCTCACAAAATGAGATGCATTGTGGGACATGTAGTTTATGGGCAACGTGCTCCTGTAAAGCGGCACGTGACCTTACAATAAATGTATTATATTATTTGCAAGCTCTTGTGGGGCCACAGCAAATGAAGTGGCGGGCCGGATTTGGCCCCCGGGCCCTGAGTTTGACACCCCTGCGTTACAGCCTACTTGTTTGAATTGTGAAGTTGTATGTGATGCTTTGTGACTCAAAGTACCGTCCAGTTATTACTGCATCTATCCCGCTTTACTCACACATGGCTTTGGCTTCTTGTCGTCATGTCACCCAATTTTACTTTGTCCTGCAAGTGTGTGTCTTACTGAGTGCATTCATGCAGTTGATTAATGATGTTCATGTCGTAGTGTTGGTTTAAGTGGATTCTACTGCATTTCAGTCAGGATGCTCACGTTTCTGCAACAACACACACGTTTGTGTTTTGCTCCAGTGCTTCAGGAACACATCTGTGTGAGCCGAGGTGATGGGGACTGTCTGTGAGCCGTGGGTACACACACCATGTGGATGGACCGGAACACACGTAGAAAACAATCTGAGTTCGCCTGAATCTAAATGCTAATGCGGAAAGAGAACAGAGAGATGCAGGGAGATGGTGAGGTGTGTAGGCAGTGGTGAGAAAGCAGTGCTGACAGTTGGAAATACTTTTTTACTGAAGATAGCTCAGGTATACAGGTGTACTATAAATACATATACAGGTACAACATGGCCTCCATTTTTGGAAGATGTGTTTTCATCTCTTGGGATGCAGAGTGTTGTGTCCTGATTATAAAAGCAAATGACTCCGCTTTATGAAAGTGAGCTCATCCAGACTCATGCTCATAGTGCTGGCCTCATTCTGCGTCTGTGCACCGTGGACAATGTGAAACAAGATGCGCAGTCCATCTTGTTTTACTGCGTGTGATTTTTAGACCTTCAAATCTTCCAGTTACGTTTTGTATTTTGGTTTGTCTTATGTGTAACTCAAAGCCTGAGGTAATTGCCTTATTGTAATCATTTTTGATGAAAGATAAAGTATTCAAATTGAAAGGTCCCATGTCGTGCTTATCCGGTTAGTACCCGTCCCCTTGTTGTTATGAAGGTCTGCATGTAACCGGTCTGCAGAGTCACAAACCCTCAAAGTGCACCCTGTAGCGAGTAAAACGCTAACACAGAAAAGACCTGTCTGTGCTGCCCCTGAACGCCTCGTTGGAGATTTCTCTTGTTCCATTGTTTGCTTCCTGGGTTCTGTGACGTGTGAACACCCAGATCAACAACAGATGACCGGATTGGCCCAAATGGACCAATCGGCGGAGCACCTCACTCACCAGGATCCCTTGGCTAACTAACAGGGAGTCCCATTGACTTGCATAGAGCTCCCTGGTTGGTAATAGACGAGTTGGGATCGCGGAGAAATGCTCTTAGACCCATTCTCACAGCGTTATAAACCTTCTTCTTACTCAATATCAAGCCACACTTATTGTTTTTACTTCGGCTGTGAGTGTGTGTGTGCTCAGGATGAGTTTCACTGTGTCTCTGTATCGCCGAACCGGAAACCTGTCCGCTCCTCGCAGCAGCAACGAGCCTCGCAACGTCCCGACCAATCAGAGCACACTGGGCTCACAGGGAGGGGGGGCAGGAGCTCCAACAAGCCGTTTAGGACAGAGAGTGAATACACAGACTATACAGAGATGCTGTGAGAAACCAATGTGAGTTTGGACGATTGCACAATATACATTTATTTTAGTAGACCTCAACGATGGAATTATGATCAGTAGAAATGGCCGTGACGTGGGACCTTTAAATTCAACATCAATATCTTATTCTGACAATCATCTGTCCTACTGTTTGTGTGAGCTGGGTTAAAACTAAAGTCTTATATCTGTTGATACTCCATAATAATAATAATAATAATAATAACTGAGATTTCTGTAGCGCCTTTCAAGGGACCCAAGGTCGCTTTACAGGAATTGGGGCGAGCACACACAAAACAAAACAAAACAAAGGTCAGACAGACAAAACAACAGATAGATTTAAGGGCCGAAAGCCTTGATGAAAAGATGGGACTTGAGGGCCCTTTGAAGGCGTCCAGTGTGGGGATGTTGCGAATCTCCGCAGGGAGAGCGTTCCAGAGGGTGGGGGCTGCCACACTGAAGGCTCTGTCCCCGAAGGTTCGCAGTTTGGTGCGGGGGGTGGTGAGCAGGCCAGAGTCTGAAGACCGCAGGTTCCGGGGTGGGGCATGTGGGTGGAGGATGTCCGATAGGTACTGGGGGGCAAGGGCATGGAGGGACTTGTAGGTCAGGAGGAGAACTTTATAGTTTATGCGGAACTTGACCGGCAGCCAGTGGAGGTGGATGAGGGTGGGAGTGATGTGCTGCCACGGCTTTGTGTGTGTGAGGACCCGAGCTGCACAGTTTTGGACATACTGGAGCCTGTCCAGGGTTTTGTTGGGAACCCCGAACAGGACACCATTGCAGTAGTCCAAGCGGGTGGGGACAAATGCATGCACCAGGGTCTCGGCAACCGACTCCGAGAGTGACGGTCGGAGTCTGGAAATGTTCCGCAGGTGGTAAAAGGCTGATTTGGTCACTGATTTGACATGGGAATGGTAGGAAAGGGTGGAGTCGAGGATCACACCCAGGTTGCGGGCTTCAGGAGATGGGGAGATGGAGCAGCCGTCGACCTCAAGGACGAAGTCACCAACCTTCTGGGGCAGTGCCTTGGGTGCCACAACCATGAGCTCTGTTTTACCGCTGTTCAGCTTCAGATAGTTTGAAGACATCCATGTCTTGATGTCATGCAGGCAGTTGATGAGAGACTGAGGGGGGAGCTGGGAGGATGGAGTGGTGCTGAGATAAAGTTGGGTATCATCAGCGTAGCAGTGGAAGTTGAGTCCATGATGTCGGATGATCTGGCCGAGGGGGAGCATGTAAATGGTGAACAGGAGGGGGCTAAGTACGGAGCCCTGGGGTACACCGTGGTGGACTGGGGCCGGGGGTGAGTTTGAGCCACTGATGGAGACAAACTGTTTCCTGTTGTGGAGGTAGGATGTCAACCAGGACAGCGCTGTGCCAGTGACACCCAGGAGGTCTGAGAGGCGGGTGAGGAGGATGTTGTAAGAGATGGTGTCAAACGCTGCAGAGAGGTCCAGGAGGATGAGGATGCTGAGGCGGCCAGAGTCGGCAGCAATGAGGAGGTTTGTAAAGATCTTTACAAACCGGAGCTACAATACACCATTTTTTTGTAGTCTTTTTAGCAGTGTACCCAAATCTACATTTTGTATGAACTTATGGACTAGCTCATAGTGCTTATATCACTCATATCTGTATGAATATAAACTAAACCGTGTTTGACCAATTCCTATTGTTGTTTTTGTATATACCGTGTTACATACAGTTGTATTCTTAATTGTATTCCTTTATCCTTCCTCTCCTGTTTCTCACTCTCATGTATGTTGCTACTCGAACACCAGAGATTCCCTATGGAGTTCTAATCTGATCTTTTCTTTCTTTCAAATACTGCATTATTCTGCTTGTAGTGGTTTTCACTTTTATGGTGTGCTCAATAAATGCCAAGTTTTGCTCGTTCATTATTTCCTTGCACACAGCAGAAGTGGTGTGACTAACCTACTATCTCATATCTAAATATAATCCTTTTGATTTAATAATAAGAGAAACATAGCAACTGTTCAGCAGTCTTAATTTACCATGTATATGTTTTATGAGACATTTAGAGATAACAAATCTGAGGATCTGCTGCATTGCTATTTCCAGCATCCCTACAAACATCTTTTTCTACCTTCAGTTCTAATACTATTGATCTCAAGCTTCTATGTCTCTCAATAATTACACGCGCTCAGTTGCTTTGACATGAAACTCGCCCTGTCTGCGTGATCAAGTTCCCCCAGACCCAGTCCCATCAAGGCTTACAGAAGATAGACATTAAAAAAAGCTATTAATTCGATTTGTTTGTTCATATTCATTACGACATCCAGTAATTTGCCTTAAAGATCTGCTTTCAGCTGTTCGTACCAGAACCCCCCCCCCCCCCAGACTGTATCACATGCCGTACTGTGATCAATAGAAGAGCAGAAAGCGGCACAACAATACAATTCAATATGTCCAGTAAAAAGATGTGATCAGAGGTAGAAATGTCTCTTTCTCCCTCTTACTTTATTGTCATTACAAAATGCAAGCACAGCGCAACGAAATTAAGGAGGGTCTAACCAGGGTGCAAAACAATTATCAGAAGTATGTACAAAATAAATTATACAAAAAGAAAGGTAAATAGATGGGAAATGTATACATAAGAATTAGAGATGCCCCGATCTGAGGCTTTTCAAAAGATCGGAATCGGGAGAAAAAAATCGGGGATCGGGATTTATTTATTTTTTTTTATAAAATATTTGTATTATTTTATTTAATGTTACAAAACAAAAATGACCATGTTCACGTCTTAAAGTCATCCTGAGGACTTAGTTTTGGTTTAAAATTACACAACATCATGTATGTGTTGCTTCTCTTGGGCTTGTTTTCAGACCTGGTTGCTTATTTCTCTGAAATCTGGCAACAGAGTGGGCGCAGTGTCTAATAGTAGCAGCAAGCTAACGAGAGGCTACGTTCAGCTGGTGACTCGGGAGTCGGGACAGAGAACATTTCAGGAGTTTGGAAGTATTATAAAATTGAAAGCGAAGGCAGTGTAACAGCCAGATGCAATGTTTGCAAGAAGGAGGTTCCGCGTGGTGGAAAGAACAGAGCTACGTTCAACACGACCAATCTAATACGCCACCTGAGAAACAAACACCAACAACAACACGGCGAGTACACAGCGGCCACTCAGGTAACGGCACTGAAACAACCGACACTTTCAAAAGGAAAGAGAAACGGCCCCAGAACAGTGAAAAGGCCAACACAATAACAGCCAAGATAGCTGAATTCATCGCGTTGGATGACCAGCTGTTATCTGTTACCTTTTTTTTCTCTTAATGCATTGCATAAAGATCAGATCGGGAAAAATCGGTATCGGCAGATTGTCAAAATCAAATGATCGGAATCGGATCGGGAGCAAAAAAAGGTGATCGGGACATCCCTAGTAAAGATAAATACACAGATAATAATAAATACAGTGAATACAGTACTGTATATAAAACAGTAATGTACAATAATAATAATAATAATAATAATAATAATACATGGGACTTTTATAGCGCTTTTCATGAAACTCAAAGACGCTTTGACAGAGAATTAAGAAGAAAAAAAAAAATTAAAACAAAATTAAATTTAAAAAAAAAAGACAAGAGAAAACAAAAGAAATAAAAAAATAGATAACAAAGAAATACAACAAGACATAAACAAAACAGAACATAGGGGGGGAGGGGGGTGGTCATTACAAGGATAATTGCGCTTCAGTACAGCACACGCCAACAACGAGGCAGTATGGGATAGCGTGGGGTTCATTGTCAGCAGTCTGCCGCTGAAGGGAAGAAACTGCGCGTAGTCCTGTTGGTTCGAGAAATAGCTCTCTCTCTCCACTCTGCGTGAGATCCTTTAAAGTTTATATTATAATCTTAGAGCATGAACACTATATTCAGAAAGATTTGGCAATTATTACACCAAATGACTTAATACTGATGATACTTGTGTGATATTTGCAATTCTTGGGTCATATTCGACCAGCATGAAGGATAGAAACCAATTCACAAGTGGTTTACTCAACATATTACAAACATCTCTCGGTATACACTTCCTGTCTACACAGGATGTCTGCTTTTTGTGACCTCCTTTCCCCCACATGTTGATAAATATAACATATGTAAAAATGTACAGTAATGTAATGACTGAGGTTGTTTGATTGTAGCCAAGCACATGCTAATATAACATTTATTTATCTTTAAAAACAAGACTCCTTTGGTTGTTGATGTATTTATACTGTACTACATTTTTTTGTAAAGACGTAATTTCGCTATTAAAGATCAGAAAGCTTAAGTGATCCACCCAATCAGTTTCCACAATTAATTCAGGGTCAACTCACATCAGCGGTCTTTAAATGTGTCCTCCGAGAAACTCCAAGCTAATGCTACAACACAAAGTTAGCTAGGCTAGTTGATAGTGAGTTTAAACTTTAAACCATGGGTTACTTTGTCCAAAAGATCATATCCAACATCGTCCAGGATTATCAGTTTAGGATGAACTTCCTTGCTTTTTTATTTACACAGTAGTGGATATATAGAAATTGGCAAAAGTTGTGTCTGTGAGGTGATGTGTTTAAGATGCAAAGAAAGACATGACACTAGTTCTCCTTTTTGCCCAACACAAAGATTGGTTGTGGCTTTTATGAGTATGTTCCTGCAATTTAGACACAAACTATTGCACTGGCTCGGGGGTTAATGTGTGTTCTCTTTGAAGGCTAACTGCAAATTACCATCCGGCTTTTTGTTGCCTCTCTGAAGTTCAAAAGTTAGCCTTTTTTACTATGAAGTGTTTATATCCTTTTGTCCATGTCTCAGAGCTGCTGACTAGTTCAAAGGGGATTTGTATCTTGTTCGTAGAGTCTTGCTCGGACCGGCACTAATTTGCTGCTGCACGTTTAATTTATCATAATGTTAAGGCTGGTTATATAAGCTTGAATTAGGAAAACAACAAATAACTATTTTAGCAAAGGGGCAAAGTGTTCCAGGATTTCTTTATGACCTGCTGGATTTTCTGAAGTTACCAAAGTGAACTGCAAGTTGCATCATGTGAAATAAAAACATTTGAGGGTGCGTTATGCCCTCTTGTAACAACCCTGTCTCTTTCATTTCACGGGAAGACAATTCTCAAGCCACTGTATGCATGGGGTTGCAGTTCTACACAATTCTTAACATTTTAAAACTGAAATATTTGTTATGTTATGGTAGCAAGGACAAGAACTTGGTTATTGTGAAGAGGTCTTGGTTATTGTGAAGAGGTCTCCTTTTTCACTCGGTCTTAATCCAATACAAATACAGGTTTTATGTCTGCTTACTTTTTCATTTCAGTCCACTGTTTCAGTTTATTTCCTGTCTTGTACATTTAGATGCATAAAAGACCAACGCTTGTTTTGTGTGCTTGTTTTATGGGTTATATTGTTGTTGTTCTAGCTCTTCCTGGGATGGTGATGTATAGGTAAAGTTGAATACAAAAAAATATAATTATGTTACACTGAACAAAAATATAAACGCAACACTTTTGTTTTTGCTCCCATTTTTCACGAGATGAACTCAAAGATCTAAAACATTTTCTATAAACACAAAATAACCATTTCTCTCAAATATTGTTCACAAATCTGAAAAAGTCTGTGAGAGTGAGCACTTCTCCTTTGCCGAGATAATCGATCCCACCTCACAGGTGTGGCATATCAAGATGCTGATTAGACAGCATGATTATTGCACAGGTGTGCCTTAGGCTGGCCACAATAAAAGGCCACTGTGAAATGTGCAGTTTTGCTTTATTGGGGGGTCTGGGGGGGTCCGAAAACCAGGCAGTATCTGGTGTGAGGGGTAGGGGTAGGGTTAGGGTAATGTTGTGAATCGAGTGGCCTGTGTTCGTCGTCCATAACATATGCCTGCCCATACCATAACCCCACCACCACCATGGGCCACTCGATTCACAACATTACCCTAACCCTAACCCTAACCCTACCCCTCACATTACCCCTCACACCAGATACTGACTGGTACAAATGCAATGTAATGTACTGTAATGTTTTCGGACCCCCCCAGACCCCCCAATAAAGCAAAAATGCACGTTTCAGAGTGGCCTTTTATTGTGGCCAGCCTAAGGCACACCTGTGCAATAATCATGCTCTCTAATCAGCATCTTGATACGCCACACCTGTGAGGTGGGATGGATTATCTCGGCAAAGGAGAAGTGCTCACTGTCACAGACTTTTTCAGATTTGTGAACAATATTTGAGAGAAATGGTTATTTTGTGTTTATAGAAAATGTTTTAGATCTTTGAGTTCATCTCATGAAAAATGGGAGCAAAAACAAAAGTGTTGCGTTTATATTTTTGTTCAATGCAGTTACACAAACTTTGGTTTTTGACCATCCATCAACCGATCCACCATCTTAGGCGCATTTACACCACGTAATTATCAGTTATCCCGAAAAACAAACAAAATCTTGCACAAAACAAGTTTCCCCAAAAGCTGAATGTACACAGTTGTATGGGAATGCAATTTTAAGGAGCGAGGTCCGCCTGTCAACACACCTGTGAGATTAGATGTGAGATTGATCCTCACAGTGCAACCAGGATCAAACTGATAAATGTTTTATTTTTCATGGAAATTAGCGTACATTCATTTCCGCGGTTCCAATTGGGTCACACGCCCCGTGAAAAATGAGATCCCCGATGATAAATGTGTTAGCTCGGTCCGTGTAATGAGAGAAATTCATTCAGGTGATCAATTCGATCACTTGTTTTTATTCTAGCAGCACAAAGACATCACTCCCCACCCCCCTTAGTACATTTGTGGAAACACCCAGGTGCTACACGGTCCCATATCGTTTCATCGGGGGCCTCACAGCCAACACCGCCTCACATGGAGCCAGCGAGGCGGAAAGCCACAGCGAGTGTCTTTAAACATTCATGTATTCACTCAGAACTCAGTCAAAGCGGAAAAGCTGTGAACACGGCCAACTGGGGTTTCTCGGGGAAACAGTTCTTGTCCCATTTCATTCTTTATAAATCAAAGCGCCCTCCTGGACTTGGATCGAATACAATGCCCCCAGAACGGGACGCCATCCATCTTGCTGCTCGATGCAAATGCGACGTGTAAAGCTGCGTGTGCATTTGAACCGCTGCATCGGAGTGTCAAATACGACTGCGAGGTGTCGCCCTCTGAGCTCATTATAGGGCTGATAAGTTGTCTGTGGAAAGCGGTTAAAAAGAGAGAAGCACCGAGAGTCCTCGCGCCGTCCTTCCTCCCACACTCTCTCCCAGATTCCCCGCTATTGTTCTCTAATAAGCCGGCTCCTTGCTGTTGCTCACATGCCTGTTTGTGTGTAACATTCATCCATAACAACATCATTATCAGGTTGTGTTTGAAGCACCTCTCTTTCTTTCTCCCCCCCCCCCTCCTCCTCCTCTTCCTCATCTGCTCATGCTTTGGCAGGCTCTGGGTGGAGAGGAAGCAGAGGGATTGGGGGGAGGGGGGGAGATGTGGAGAGAAGGAACTGTGTTGGCTGCATTTGCATTTCAGACACATGGTGAGGGCTGGAGATTGGGCACTGGAGCAGATGTGGAATTACATATTCAACGTGGGGCCAGCGGTGCATGTGTACATAGGTGAACGTGCGTGTGAGGGGAAAAGAAAGTAATGGATGTCGAGAGTGTGAAAAAGGCACGGGTGGAATCCAGAGAGGAAACTTCCCTCCAATCGGTCATTTTACTCGGAGAAACTAATCAAGACTCCTTTGGTTTTGTTTTCTGGAAATAAGAAAACCATAAAAGCACAGTGGCTGTGATTGACGGCTGTGTTTTGCAGACTTTTTGGCAGGCTCCCGGGGCTGATCAAAGCCTGAGGAGCTGTCCGACAGTATTGATGTAGTTAATTAGAGTAAACACAGCAGCGCCTCCTTATCTGCTACTCACACATGCGCTAATACTATGTGTTGTCTTTATATCTCTATTCTCTTTGAAATGTGAAACCTCTCTCGCCTACCTCTATCTTATTTATGTAGTCTCTTGTTTTATATTCCCTCTAATCTTGTACTTCTTTCAAAAACTTTCCAGCTATTTACTTTTTCTTGCCTCCTGCATTGCATTCAGTCTCTCTCCATCTCTGTCTCTCTTCCTGGAGGGAGAACAGGTGGTTGCAGGAAATAGTCGTAGCTATGTTCCAACCTCTGAGCGACGAAGCAGCAAAACACACATGAATCTAACAGAAGCACGGTGGGTGAGGCCGACATGGAGATGATTCTGCAAGAGAGGAGGGGGGGCCGGGTGTATCTGTGCATGTACACGTGCCTGTGTATGTCTGTGTGAGTGACGGTGTGTGAAAATGAGAAAGGAACAGAACTCAAGCAGAAAGCAGTTTTTGTGTCGGAGTAATGGTTATTATTCTGCAAATAAACACGTTTGGTTTCTGTTGTAAGGCAAGGTTGAAAAAGTGCACGGACGGAAGTACTTGCTACCATCACATAAGCCTTCTTCATACTGCCAGTCCAAATCCGGATCTCTAATGTTCTGGGGGCATATCCAGACCGGTTTCAGAAAGTCTGGACATTTGATCAACACATGAAAGCAATTTTTGCAAGTCGGATGGAAACCACAGTTTGAGCTGGGTCTCGAACTCGAATGTCTACATCTCGGAACGCGTACATTGGATCTCAAAGTGTCTCAATTTGTTTGCAACATAATCCTTATGAACAGATTTTCAGAGATATATACACAAGAGAACGTTTTTGTGCTGAAATCAGTCTGACCAATCATGTTAGAGCAGTTTTTGGTTTATGCAGGTAGTCAGAATACGTTGAAAGCCAAAGAAGCAGAAAGCATCGTCCCATTGTCCAAATTGAGGATGATTTAGCTTTTACTAAGCTTATTATTTGCTTGTGAAATAATTTGGGATGTAGATGTCTTTTCTTACCTCTTAAAGGTGGGGTAGGTAATTTTGGAGAAACCAGCTCGAGTGCGCTAGAATTTGAAAATACACAACCGGAAAAAATCTGCCCCTTCCTCACAGAGCCCCTCCTCCAACACACACGAACGCGCACATGACCAATGAGGGCACGAGATAAGTGTGTGCCCCGAGGGAAGGCTGACAGGCAGGTAGGCCATCCAGTTACTTTAGCCGGGCCGGCTCAGATGATTGGTCGTGCTTTTTACAGCGCCACGGCTTCCACAGATGATATTTTTTTTAATGGATTTTTTGTCAAAGCATTTAATGTATTCATTGCTATCGGGATGTTAAAAGCATTCCATGGGATATAACAAAAAGTGTTTCTGAAATAAATTACATACCCCACCTTTAACTAAATATGTCCAACATATCAACTGGCATCACAGGAGCCCCAGAAGTAAAGTCCATTGTCTGCAAAGGCCTTCAGACCTATAGTCGATGGGTTTTGGGATTGCTTGCAATGAGGAATATACGTGCACCAGTTAGTATTCTACACATGGCTACACACCTACAGCTGCACAGAGAAACACACCATTACTGCACGACAGTGCAATGCATACCGTCCTCCTGCATAACACCAGGCCAAATGTATAGTAGGAAGATAACCGTACCGCAGCGTGATTTCTCCATCTTCTCAATGTCTCGTGCTGTCACGACGGAAAGCCCCTGAACCAACATTACTGACGCCTCCATCAGTACCCCAGCTACCCTTTGTTGGATGACACAAATATCCAATGTCTTGAAAATCAGATTTGAGGGAAGACTTGCCCGCAGTCTGATCATAGCCATAGTGTTTCCTCTATTCTGACAGTTACAAACACCTCACACGTGCACGTACACACACATGCATGTCCACACAGCCACCATGCAGCATTTACTGAACACAGTGTTATCAGACACCTCCCTGGGGCACTTTGTGTTTGTGCCTGTGGCTTCACAATATTCTCCGCCGACTGACCATCTCTCAGGCTCAGCAGTAATGGGGGGGGGGGGCTCTGCAGCGTAGACTGATTTTGCTGCCACCCGCAAGATTGCAGCCACCTTCAGGGCCTTCCTCTCTATCCTCCATTCCTACCTTTTTCAATCCTTCATCCTGGGCTTGCAATCTCCTCCTCCCCTCCAGCTCTCCCCTCCCTGATCATCCCTCTGTCTCAAGCCTTCTGTAATCCCTGTTTTTACCCTTCAAGTTTTTCTCTAGCCTCTCCCTATGTGTCCTTTTTTCTTCTCTCCTCTCTTTATGTCACCCCCCCCCCCCCCCCCTGCACCAGACTTGGTCCGCTTTTCGCACTCAATATTGTATTGATTGGTTTTCCTCTGTGTTCTCTGACCTTGCTGTAATAGTGCCGGAGAGGTCACGGTGGATAGATTTCTCTGAAAAAGACACGGCCATGTTCCGTAATCTATGGTTGCACCGTGGCAATTAAAGACAAATAGGCCGCAGACCTTACCTCATTTAGCTTTTCTCGCAGGCTAAATGCGTCGAGGTACATCAGGTCCTGCGGCAGGGAAAGAAACATAGCGTTGGGAGAGTTACAAATCTGGACAGGAGAGAGATCGCAGGGCTGCTGGGCAGGATGCTGAAGAGCAGCGTGAAATAGAAAAAGGGGTTTTAGGCGAGCGCTATTGAAATATATAGCTGAGCTGAAGGCCATGCATTACACAGAGAGAGAGCAGGAATGCACGGGCGTTTCTGCCTCATGCTTCTCTGTTTTGATCACATTTTTCTCCCCTCCTTTCCCCACTGAATTCTCTGTGGATGTGTGAATAACGCATATGCAGACAGGCCCTGCACACACACTGCAGAAAGCACACACACACACACACACACACACACACACACACACACACACACACACACACACACACACACACACACACACTGCCCCAGAGGAATGCTTCTTTCACAGATGGTGTGAGAAAATGCCGTGCTTCCATAGTGACACCCTCATGAAACGCTCAGCCTCCCACCAACACCCTCTCCCCCCCCCACTCCATCTCCATCCACTCCTTTGCTTTTCAATCTCAGACTCCCCCTCCTCCCCTCTGATCCAACTCATCTCCCACCCTCCTGTCATCCTCCCATCCTCGATTTACTCTCCTTTTATGAACCTCACCTCTTTTTCGCAGTCCTTATCCACAGTTGGCGCACCCCCCTTCCTCCACTACAACTTCTAAACTTGTCTTCCTACATTCGTGCGTCCTCTCCTCTCTCCAGCAGCTCTTTTTTCCCTTTGCTTTAAGGTCACACAACTCACTCTATCCCCCTCTCTCTCCCCCCCACACATCCTGCCGCTCCCTTTCTCCCAGTTTCTCTTTCAGCGCGGTGCTGTCATTGAGGCATGGCTCTCTGGGGGAGCTAATGTAGGAAGCTGTTAGACATGCCACTGCAACTTATTCTTTTCTAAAGAGGACCAAGGACTCCTTCCTCTCTCCACATGGACCTTCCCCCGGCTCTGCATTATACATCGGAGACAGCACCGCGCACACTGTGGGTGAATCACAAAGTGCATATGAGAGAATGCAGTGTGCAACTTCAATGTATGTGCACTGGGAGACATTCGTAGTCTACATATAGGCCTGGGAGGAAGTGCCCTGAATACCGTGGATTCAGCCCGGTTTGAAGACCTTTAAATCTGATCTACGTCCTCGAACGACATGGCAAATGTTAAGTTACCTGTTATTAAGACTGGAGCCACACGAGAACGGTAACGCAGACGATCCAAATTCGATATCAAAAAAGTCTTCCGTCCACACGCAACAGGCACCAGAAACGTGTCCGTTCACACGAGACCGCTCGAAAGCGCTGGAGACGCTGTAGTACATATGCCGGGCCTGTAAGTGGCGCTGTACTTCTACCAGAAAATACACCAAAAGCAGCGAAGAAGACTTCCCGCACATGGTTGCCATGGTTGCCCTTCTGTTTATTCTCCGCGGTGGACGCTCTGGCTCTTTTTCTCCCTCCCCGAGACAAGCGTGTGCTCCCGCTGTAATTATCTCCGGTAGTCCACCAGCAGATGAAAAACACCCACCTCTCCGCCTCTTCCAAGGGACGAGGGGACCGTGCGGCAGAGTTTCCGTCAACATGTCCGTTAAAGTTGAAATCTTCTGGACAAAATTAGAAAGTGCCAGTCAGAGGTCTTCTTTGTTATTTATTGAGCTTTAAAACAAATGAATAACTACTCTATATAATCATTTAAGAATACATAGAGCCTCTCTTTTCCTCCCCCTCTTCTGAGAGCCCAGCAGCTGATCTCTGAGCGGGAGAGGTGGGAGAGGGAGGCGGGGCTATTGCTTCAACCGTATCAGGAAATGATCGTATAGGCGTAGACACAGAGCCCCGCCAGAGCGTTTCGTCCGCAGATCTACCCACCTTGGGACCCGTTATCGTTATCTGCGTTTCCGCGTCAGCCTCGTGTAAACCGTCTATATGAGAACTGTAGCGGATACGACCGTTACCGTTCTCGTGTGGCCGCAGCCTAAAACTGCTTCCACACCTTTCCAATAGGAACATTATTGACCGACTGATACACGAGTCATTACTGAGTGATTTGGGCTAAACAACTCCCCTTTAGACAGAAGACGCAGACTGAACAATGAAGTGAAAGTAGCGCTAACATGGATCAGGATTTTAATCATTCCATTATTTCCATGCTTTTGCTTCAAGTGATGTCATAAAGTCATGTTGCGCCAATAACAGATGTGAGTGGCATCAGACGCAGACCTTTTTTGATTTAACTTTATCGTTCAATGTAAGGGCAACAGAATAATGACCACAAAAGCATTTAGATTGCTTCCCTGTCACTCGGTGTGAAGATGAAGGATGAGTGTACAGTTTAAAGTTAAGTCTTAAATCATATGTTTATCAGCCTTGAAGTTATCAATACAAACTTCTCAGCAGACAGTACTTGTTGAGTTTTGACATGTTTATGCCTTGGGTAAAAACTGACATTGATGTGTTTTCGACAAACACACACACACACACACACACTCTCTCTCCCTCCATCTTTCATTCTCTATCTCTTCCCTCTGGGGCCAAACAGGCTGCAGCAGTGTGTCTCCAGGTTCCAGTCCTCTTACCCCTGAGGGCCAAAGATAGCCAGAGTGCTTTCTTTTATTCATGCACTCTCTGTCCAAATGGAGTCTTCTAAAGGACTTCCATTAGCACAGCACACGCCACAGCCCAATGAACACAGTGTGTGTGTGTGTGTGTGTGTGTGTGTGTGTGTGTGTGTGTGTGTGTGTGTGTGTGTGTGTGTGTGTGTGTGTGTGTGTGTGTGTGTGTGTGTGTGTGTGTGTGTGTGTGTGTGTGTGTGTGTGTGTGTGTGTGTGTGTGTGTGTGTGTGTGTGTGTGTGTGTGTGTGTGTGTGTGTGTGTGTGTGTGTGTCAGAAGTGGTTGTTTTTTTCTAAATCTCTCTAAAAAGGTCAAATGTCACTTGTTTTGCATCAATCTTGATACAGGGTACTTATTATATGTTATAGTTTGGATTCCTAAAGCTTTTAGTCTACCATCCCATCATTCAAGGGTGGGTTTCACTATAAGTAATGTTGTTTTTTTGGACGGACACTCATTTAAAATGTTTTACTATGTTCAATCTGAATTTACTTTAAAATAAAAACATCTATATTGATTCTGACTTTTCTACATCCAACTCACAGGTTTATCATTACTTTGAGAAAAAATATTATTAATGTTCCCCTTTTAGAAGATATAGTCATTTATGCTTCTACTGTACATTTAAAAGGCAACACGTGTAATTTTACTCCACGACATTTAACAGCTTAAGTTACTTTTACCTAAATGTATCTCTTAAAAATGAAACTCATGGATTAACACTTTAAGTCACAAAAGAGTCTAATTATTTAAAAAAGCAAATCAGAACTTAAACAGGAAAATGCTACTTGATGCAACAATAATACCTAGAATGTCACATGTATAAATATAATTGCACATAAAGGTACTTTTTCTGCACAATAATTAACTTAACTTTTTATACTTTAAGTCACATTTGCTGATAAAACGTTTGTACTTTTACTTAAAGGGGACATATCATGCTATATTTGAACAAGGAGAGGGGGAGAAAAAGAGATCTCCGTCCTCCGTGTTTTATTCTTATAGAAGTAAGAAGAGAAGTAACGGGGCAGAAACTCTCCTTTTTACGCAGCGGTCCAGACATAGACATCAGACGGCGACACATATTCAGTTGCCAGTTACTTTGGCATTAGGGCAGGGACATCTAGATACTTCCCAAGGTTTGACAAAATGAATTGTGCTACTTTTAAAGCAAGCAGCGATGTTTTCAAATCTGTAATCAAAAAGCTCCTCAAAAACGCTATCGAAACAGTTCCTGCCGTTGCTACGTTAGTTCAAACAGTAACAACGGACTACTTTTCTTAGCGGATGCATGTCAATTTAAATCAATACAACCATTTTTAAATCAATAAAATCATTTTCTAAATCCATAAAAGCATTTCAATTAATATTGGGAATGATATTGTTACTTTGTTGAGAATGTGGCCACGTAATAAGCGGGATAATGTGCAGCGACTTGGTCATTATGGGGAAAAGAACACCGACACAGTGTTGCCAACTCCATAGTAAGGAAAGTAGCTATTGGCTGTCCGAAAAGTCGCCAGAAGTCCCTAAATGACGTCTTCGCCTAATTTGCATATCATGTAATGGCGGTAAAATAACGTTCCACCCCCTTCAAGGATCAAAACTTGAAACCACCAGAGTAAATCCAGACGACGGTAGATCAGAAATGTCTCTATTCGGAAAAGTAGAAAGTATAGAAATAGTTTTAGTAGTTTTTAGTAGAAATATCCCTTACAATAAAGGCAGTATAGTATGCCCGTGTTTCATCTCCAATAAATGTCTTCAACCATCCTTTAAACTCAGGGTTTGATTCCCACTACTTTATGTACTTTTGTGAATACAGTTTAGACTGTGACACGATGACCTACGTGGATGTTTAGCTTGTCACAGAGAGGCACACACACAGTGGACGAGGTGATTAAGTGACTGAAGCTGTCTCGACGCGGGAGAGTGTGGCTGTCTCCTCTAGTCGTTAGTCGCTTTTGACAAAAATAAGTAGCCGGAGGGTTTGGAAAGCCGCCAAATTTAACGACAAAGTCGCCAAGTTGGCAACACTGCACCGACAGGCTGATCAGGAGCCCGACGCGAAGCGGAGGGATCTAGATCGGCATGAAGGTTATTTATCACATTATCCCTTACATATGATTATATAGAGTCATTATTCATTTGTTTTAAAGCAGGAGGCGCAAAAGCTTGCCTCAGGGAGGTAGAAAAAGAGCCACAGCGGAGAATAAACAGAAGGGCAACCATGGCAACCATGCAAGGGAAGTCTTCTTCGCTGCTTTTGTGGCAGACTACAGTGCCACTTACAGGCCTGGCATATGTACTACAGCGTCCCCAGCGCTTTCGAGCAGCAATGGCCGGCCGTGGCCCAACTTCTCATTCCCCTGATAGGTGGAGAAATGACCACTAAGCGGAGCACCCCTTTTCTGACGTAAAAAATAATTCAAATCTGGATCAGTCTGTATGGTTACAGCCCCTTTTTTTTTTAGAGATTTGGGTATAGAGGAAAAGAGAGAGGGTTGTATTTTCTGACACTTGGTGAGTTCCCTGACACACCGGGGACACATATTCATGTATAAAAGACGTACAAGAGTGCATTTTGCATGATAGGTCCCCTTTAAGATTTTGAATGCAGCACTTCTTGTAATGAAGTATTTTGACATTAATGTATTGCTACTTGTACTCGAGTAAAGCATCTGAATACTTCTTCCACTACTAGCAGGAGGCTAATTTCCCCGCTTTAATCGATGGTATAGCATGGCCATCTTAATCTATGGTCTAAGTGGATGGGCTATTGTGTGTGTGTGTGTGTGTGTGTGTGTGTGTGTGTGTGTGTGTGTGTGTGTGTGTGTGTGTGTGTGTGTGTGTGTGTGTGTGTGTGTGTGTGTGTGTGTGTGTGTGTGTGTGTGTGTGTGTGTGTGTGTGTGTGTGTGTGTGTGTGTGTGTGTGTGTGTGTGTGTGTGTGTGTGTGTGTGTGTGTGTGTGTGTGTGTGTGTGTTTTAGTGCCTTCTTTTGTGTGTGTGTTTATCTTGAGTTTTGGTCCCGTCTTAATCTTGGTGGAAGGCTGTTAATTAACCCCGCTGTCAAGCCGACAGACGTCTAAACCAGCAGCCGGGTCTTCTCCTGGGTCTTGTTACCGCTGTAATTAGTGCCGGAAAAGAAATTACAAATGCCCCCAGTTGAGATTAGGACACCTTGCCGTTTCTCATTCTGATGCATGAGCGTACCCTGGTGTGTGTGTGTGTGTGTGTGCGCGCGTGCGTGTTGTGGGAGGGGGACTGAGGAGTGTTGACGATATAGATCTTTGTGCAGCGCCTCCATGCAGCCACTGAATTCTTAAGATTCACACGACATCCCAACAATATGCAAATTCTGCAACTGAAAGATATGATTAGCGCATAAACAGAAATATATCCAGTGTGGAGTCGGTGTACTCTGCATGATAAGAATGTGTGCCTTTTTATTGCCGAAATTACCTGAGGCTATATGAGGGTCAGAGAAGCTGGAGAACATCCATTATGCAAATTATTATACTAACAATTTATAATTCATAATAGCAGTGGGCGTGCATCGGCAAAACATACACCCGTCAACAGAGAAACTCAGGTTCATTTTCTGGTGATGCTAAAAACGCTAACACACACTCTTAATGATTTCCGAGTGGGAAACCTTTGCGGGGTCATGGCCTTTTCACTGCGCTGACCTCTCGTGCACTTAGAACAATGACTGATGGAGAGGAGGACATGTTCACAACATAACAAGTATAAAAAATAGAGCGTGGGTGATTCCTGACTTAATGTGCAACAATTAATTATGAATATAATTAATACAATTAATTATATATTAATTATATTAATTAATATATTAATATATACAATTAATGTGCAACAAAAACATCCATTGGATTGGATTGATGGAGAGTTGATTTCATTCATTTTAACTGGAGGAAAACGAGGATTTAAGACCTTTAGTCCTGCAAGAAAAACAAAGCCTCCATTATTAGTTAGTATATGTTGACTTAGTGAGCGGGTAAAACAGACGTTGGTCCAAACAAATGTGAAGTTGTGACTTCTCTGATTCTGACAGCATTCATCAGCACTTCCAGAATTCAGATAAACTGAAAAAATGGAAGTCATAATGAAATGTTTTTTATTATTTGGGTTACAAATATACATTTCCACCAGCAATAAACTCCAGCAGTAAAATCATGCTTTACAATAATGTGAGTAAAATAATGTCATGACTTTCAATGAAATCACATTTTTCTGTTGGTTCAAGGTTCTTTATTTAGTCATACGAACATAGCTACAGTGTAGTTATGCTGATGAAAATCTTAGGTCACAGGCTTCTCCAACAGTGCAACACAATAACACACAGATAAACAGAAAAGTATAGTGCAAGTAAATCGTAAATATAAAAAGAAAAATTGTTTAAAAAAGTGAAATAGTGAAATAAGAGTCTATATAAAAGTGATTGGAATGATATATTAGAGAAATAGATAAATAATGACTAAGTAGCAGATGAATGTTATGAAATTGTTTCAGCAGCTCACGTGTTTAACAGTCTTATGGCCTGTGGGATGAAACTGTCTCTGTGTCTGGTGGTTTTAGTCCGGATGCTGCGGTACCGCCTGCCAGATGGAATCAGACTGAACAGTTTGTGGCTGGGGTGATGGGGGTCTTTTATAATCCGGAGGGCTTTCTTCCTGAGCCGCTGGGAGTAAAGGTCCTCCATGGATGGCAGCTCCGTCCTGGTGATGTTCTGTGCAGTTTTCACCTCCCTCCCGTACCGGGCCGTGATGCAGCCAGCCAGGATGCTCTCTATGGAGCACCTGTAGAAGGTCAGGATCCTCTGCACCTGTAGAAGGTCAGGATCCTCTCTATGGAGCACCTGTAGAAGGTCAGGATCCTCTCTATGGAGCACCTGTAGAAGGTCAGGATCCTCTCTATGGAGCACCTGTAGAAGGTCAGGATCCTCTCTATGGAGCACCTGTAGAAGGTCAGGATCCTCTCTATGGAGCACCTGTAGAAGGTCAGGATCCTCTCTATGGTGCACCTGTAGAAGGTCAGGATCCTCTCTATGATGCACCTGTAGAAGGTCAGGATCCTCTCTATGGAGCACCTGTAGAAGGTCAGGATCCTCTGCACCTGTAGAAGGTCAGGATCCTCTCTATGGAGCACCTGTAGAAGGTCAGGATCCTCTCTATGGAGCACCTGTAGAAGGTCAGGATCCTCTCTATGGTGCACCTGTAGAAGGTCAGGATGCTCTCTATGGAGCACCTGTAGAAGGTCAGGATCCTCTCTATGGTGCACCTGTAGAAGGTCAGGATCCTCTCTATGGTGCACCTGTAGAAGGTGAGGATGCTCTCTATGGAGCACCTGTAGAAGGTCAGGATCCTCTCTATGGAGCACCTGTAGAAGGTCAGGATCCTCTCTATGGTGCACCTGTAGAAGGTCAGGATCCTCTCTATGGTGCACCTGTAGAAGGTCAGGATGCTCTCTATGGAGCACCTGTAGAAGGTCAGGATCCTCTCTATGGAGCACCTGTAGAAGGTCAGGATGCTCTCTATGGAGCACCTGTAGAAGGTCAGGATCCTCTCTATGGTGCACCTGTAGAAGGTCAGGATGCTCTCTATGGAGCACCTGTAGAAGGTCAGGATCCTCTCTATGGAGCACCTGTAGAAGGTCAGGATCCTCTCTATGGTGCACCTGTAGAAGGTCAGGATCCTCTCTATGGAGCACCTGTAGAAGGTCAGGATCCTCTCTATGGAGCACCTGTAGAAGGTCAGGGTCCTCTCTATGGAGCACCTGTAGAAGGTCAGGGTCCTCTCGGTGCACCTGTAGAAGGTCAGGATCCTCTCTATGGTGCACCTGTAGAAGGTCAGGATCCTCTCTATGGAGCACCTGTAGAAGGTCAGGGTCCTCTCTATGGTGCACCTGTAGAAGGTCAGGATCCTCTCTATGGAGCACCTGTAGAAGGTCAGGATCCTCTCTATGGTGCACCTGTAGAAGGTCAGGATCCTCTCTATGGTGCACCTGTAGAAGGTCAGGATCCTCTCTATGGAGCACCTGTAGAAGGTCAGGATCCTCTCGGTGCACCTGTAGAAGGTCAGGATCCTCTCTATGGTGCACCTGTAGAAGGTCAGGATCCTCTCTATGGAGCACCTGTAGAAGGTCAGGATCCTCTCTATGGAGCACCTGTAGAAGGTCAGGATGCTCTCTATGGGGCACCTGTAGAAGGTCAGGATCCTCTCTATGGAGCACCTGTAGAAGTTCAGGATGCTCTCTATGGAGCACCTGTAGAAGGTCAGGATCCTCTCGGTGCACCTGTAGAAGGTCAGGATCCTCTCTATGGTGCACCTGTAGAAGGTCAGGATGCTCTCTATGGAGCACCTGTAGAAGGTCAGGATCCTCTCTATGGAGCACCTGTAGAAGGTCAGGATCCTCTCTATGATGCACCTGTAGAAGGTCAGGATCCTCTCTATGGTGCACCTGTAGAAGGTCAGGATCCTCTCTATGGAGCACCTGTAGAAGGTCAGGATCCTCTCTATGGTGCACCTGTAGAAGGTCAGGATCCTCTCTATGGAGCACCTGTAGAAGGTCAGGATCCTCTGCACCTGTAGAAGGTCAGGATCCTCTCTATGGTGCACCTGTAGAAGGTCAGGATCCTCTCTATGGAGCACCTGTAGAAGGTCAGGATCCTCTGCACCTGTAGAAGGTCAGGATCCTCTCTATGGAGCACCTGTAGAAGGTCAGGATCCTCTCTATGGTGCACCTGTAGAAGGTCAGGATCCTCTCGGTGCACCTGTAGAAGGTCAGGATCCTCTCTATGGAGCACCTGTAGAAGATCAGGATCCTCTCGGTGCACCTGTAGAAGGTCAGGATCCTCTCTATGGTGCACCTGTAGAAGGTCAGGATCTTCTCTATGGTGCACCTGTAGAAGGTCAGGATCCTCTCTATGGAGCACCTGTAGAAGGTCAGGATCCTCTCTATGGTGCACCTGTAGAAGGTCAGGATCCTCTCTATGGAGCACCTGTAGAAGGTCAGGATCCTCTCTATGGAGCACCTGTAGAAGGTCAGGATCCTCTCTATGGAGCACCTGTAGAAGGTCAGCATCCTCTCGGTGCACCTGTAGAAAGTCAGGATCCTCTCTATGGAGCACCTGTAGAAGTTCAGGATCCTCTCTATGGTGCACCTGTAGAAGGTCAGGATCCTCTCTATGGAGCACCTGTAGAAGGTCAGGATCCTCTCGGTGCACCTGTAGGAGGTCAGGATCCTCTCTATGGTGCACCTGTAGAAGGTCAGGATCCTCTCGGTGCACCTGTAGAAGGTCAGGATCCTCTCTATGGAGCACCTGTAGAAGGTCAGGATCCTCTCGGTGCACCTGTAGAAGGTCAGGATCCTCTCTATGGTGCACCTGTAGAAGGTCAGGATCCTCTCTATGGTGCACCTGTAGAAGGTCAGGATCCTCTCTATGGTGCACCTGTAGAAGGTCAGGATCCTCTCTATGGAGCACCTGTAGAAGGTCAGGATCCTCTCGGTGCACCTGTAGAAGGTCAGGATCCTCTCTATGGAGCACCTGTAGAAGGTCAGGATCCTCTCTATGGAGCACCTGTAGAAGGTCAGGATCCTCTCTATGGAGCACCTGTAGAAGGTCAGGATGCTCTCTATGGAGCACCTGTAGAAGGTCAGGATCCTCTCTATGGTGCACCTGTAGAAGGTCAGGATCCTCTCTATGGAGCACCTGTAGAAGGTCAGGATCCTCTCTATGGAGCACCTGTAGAAGGTCAGGATCCTCTCTATGGAGCACCTGTAGAAGGTCAGGATCCTCTCGGTGCACCTGTAGAAGGTCAGGATCCTCTCTATGGAGCACCTGTAGAAGGTCAGGATCCTCTCTATGGTGCACCTGTAGAAGGTCAGGATCCTCTCTATGGTGCACCTGTAGAAGGTCAGGATCCTCTCTATGGAGCACCTGTAGAAGGTCAGGATCCTCTCTATGGAGCACCTGTAGAAGGTCAGGATGCTCTCTATGGGGCACCTGTAGAAGGTCAGGATCCTCTCTATGGAGCACCTGTAGAAGTTCAGGATCCTCTCTATGGAGCACCTGTAGAAGGTCAGGATCCTCTCGGTGCACCTGTAGAAGGTCAGGATCCTCTCTATGGAGCACCTGTAGAAGGTCAGGATCCTCTCGGTGCACCTGTAGAAGGTCAGGATCCTCTCTATGGAGCACCTGTAGAAGTTCAGGATCCTCTCTATGGAGCACCTGTAGAAGGTCAGGATCCTCTCGGTGCACCTGTAGGAGGTCAGGATCCTCTCGGTGCACCTGTAGAAGTTCAGGATCCTCTCGGTGCACCTGTAGAAGTTGCAGAGTATCCTGGAGTCCATGTTGAACCTCCTCAGCCTGCGGAGGAAGAAGAGCCACTTTAGTACATTTTTACTTTTTATCATTAAAGTAAACGTTCCTGATTATACTTCAATCACTTGTGTGGTATGAATACTTTCACTTCTTCCACCACTAGCTTTACAATGAATGCAAATAACTATTTAACATAATGATATCTACATAATTGTATGAAATGGCCAGCAAGATGAATTGTGGCACAATTGATAGGAATTGTGTTTAACAAGCATGCAGTTCTAACGAAGGGCTAATACATGTAGCTCGAGCAACAAACGTGAAATGCATTCATCAGCACTTCCAGAATTCAGATAAACCTAAATAATTTATTAACGAAGGAAATACTTTAATGATTTTCAATAGAATTACACGATCTGTTTTGCTGCATTCAGTACATTTACTTTTTTTTTTGCATTCAGTACATTTACTTTTTTTTTTCATCTTCTTATTACAGACATTTCCTAACATTCGGTCTATATGCTGTAAGATGTATTATCTCTTGGATTTACACACGGCATCTATTGCACGTCTGTCCGTCCTGGGAGAGGGATCCCTCCTCTGTTGCTTTCCCTGAGGTTTCTCCCATTTTTCCCTTTAAGCTGTGGGTTTTCTCTGGAAGTTTTTCCTTGTACGATGTGAGGGTCTGAGGACAGAGGGTCTGACGACAGAGGGTGTCGTTTTTCTTATACTGATATTCTGAACATTATGTGCTGTTGTATTTGCTGTAAAGTGTCTCTACTGTAGGCTATTTTTATTATATGTACAGCACTTTGGCTCGACCACAAATCGTTTATAAATGTGCTATATAAATAAAACTCGATTTGATTTGTATTATTTAAGGAACTTCTTCTGATTATACTGACCAATATTTACAAAAAAAAAATGCAGTGTGAGTATTTGTACTTTTCCCTCCACTAGTTTTAATGTAAAGTAATGTAAATGACTCTGACATGAACAATCTATGAACAAGATAACTTGCCTTTTGTCATGTGTAGGATATTGTGTTTAAGAACGAAGCATGCAGTACTAATGAGTGGCTAACAAAGGGTGCTCTTACTGTACAGTATGTGGCAATGCATATATCAGTCACAAATGGGCACAATCCTGCTAGATGACTTGATTCAACACTTTATACTGTTTACCTGGAGACTGTCACATCAACACAATATAAAACCATCATCACCGTGATAATATCCTGTCTCAGAGGGATATAAAGCCCTGTGCTGTGTTTTGGTGTCTGATAAGCCTTCAAACACGGAGACTCAAACTGGACTTTCTGCTACCTCAAGCTTGTAATGCTCGCCTATTTTCAGACTTATTGGATACGAACAAAGTCCCTTCTGGCTGCTGCATGACAGACATATTAGACGTATTCAACGTTGCATCAATAATCAGAACAACTGAGAGGGGAAGACACTTGTCAAAACAGATTTATTCATCGCAAGTAAAGCTGAAAATACGTGTTTAGTTGTTGTCATTTGATTAAACATTTATTATCAATCCTACAATTCAGTGGGTGTGCCAATTAGAGTTGTTACTTGTTTTCCAATGATAAGTTGATTGAATGCATCTGGGTTTAACACTGTTTAACACATTTGAATTAAATCTAAAACTTGAGACATGAAATAACATGACTTATCCCCTAATTGTCATCTAACAACACAATAAATATTAACCTGTTCAGCCCTGAGTCTGTTTTCCAGGCCTCAGGCTCGAAAATGACATTCCCAGAACAAATGACTATATCTTCACTTCTAAAAGGGGTAAATTAATAATATGTTGTCTCAAAGCAATGATAAACCTGTGAGTTGGATGTAGCCAAGTCAGAATCAATATAGATTTATTTTTTATTTTAAAGTAAATTCAGATTGAACATAGTCAGAAAATGTAAATTATAGAGTCCGTCCAAAAAGAAAACATTCTTCTGGGGTCATTTGGGTGGATTTGACCTATCTCTGGCCCCCCTTGCTCGATTTTGATGATTGACATCTCTTTTTAACCGTTAGAGCCAATAGAATCGAGGGGAAGTTCCACATACACACATGTTACCAAATAAGGAGTGAGAGTGACGCGTAGCCAGAATACCCAAAACAGGAAGCTGTCATACACTCTGGAAGCTATCATTAGCAGCTAATATGAAAATTAAATAAAAATTGAATTTTGGATAATCAAAAAAAAATTCAAAGTAACAGACACATTGGATTAAGCTATGGATTAACCTTCAGCCGCGTTTTTCTCGTTTTAATGCCATTGAACATCAGAATAACAGCTAAAGGTGAGTATATCTCCGTGTTTTGCTACCTAAAGCTACGTCGTGTGTTGTCTGGTTCTGCTTCCCCTGTCGCGAGTTCTGATCGCTCAGTGATGATCCTTATATGCATGGAATCTTTGAAATCTCAGCTTGCTAGCTTGCTAAGCTTGTTTGTGTAGATCCGATAAGTAATAAAGTATTTATACCTAGAGTTCTGTGCTAAGTGCGTTAGCATTTTTTCACTCACAGCTCATTTAGACGCTTCTTGTGAGACTTTTGTTTTGTTTCGGTAAAAACGGTTCATATCGTCAGTTAGCTGAGTTTCTTCCCGTTAATAGAGTATGACACATTCATAGTTTATTACATTTTAAGAAGCCCTGAGACACAGTTTCGGGGGGGAAAAAAACGGGAAAAAAGCCGACGAGGGCTATGGGGCTTAACAGGTTTTAATATTATGCAGTCAAAATGCGGCTAATACGCAAAAACAGCCCCCTCAGCCCATTACCCAATACATAAGTCTAAACGAAAATAAATATATATCCGTGTTCTGCCACTAAGTGTTTTTGATCCAGTTCATAAACCAGAAGTCTTCCATCCATATAAACAGTCGTAGAAATTAATCTATACTACGTTACTTTTGTTTGAGTCAATCCGACAGCATCCAATCATGTTTGAGGAGAGAACCTTGAAGAAGTAACTTTACATTACTTAGTGCTGGTTGGAAAAAATATATATACCAACGATAATTTTCATTGCACACAAATAAGATAAGTTAAGAAGGACCTCTATTAATCCCCGTGGGGAAATGCAGGAGTTTAAGCAGCAACAGAGTGAGATTGAAAAACAGGACAGTACAGATTCACACAAGATTAATGCAAGTAAAGCTCAAATTAAAATGATATACAAGTAAGTAACTGTTCAAATGAATTAAATGAACATATATACATATTTGAGTCCGGATTGTTAAATATATTGACATGTATGTGTTCCTCATGACCTTGTTCAACTAAGATAAGACAACATGTAGGACTCTAGTGCAAAAACTAAATACATACTTGAGACTTTATTGCCTTTATTGCCATGTCTCTATTTGACAGGCACATACTTCTGCTTCACCATAGGCTGTTCAGTAATTCTTCCCAGCTCTCCTTGTGTTTTTTTCATGATGCAAAATTGTCACTTGCATCCCCTTCTGGAAATAAGGATAATTTGATTTCCCCGGCTGCCAATGATCAAGGGAACCGAACAGCGTTGATGTCCAATGTTCCTGTCATCCGGTCCCTCCATGAAATCAAAGTGATTGGAATACATTCACTGAGAAAGACTAATTATGCCGGAAGGAGTAGAAACATTTCTATCCAATAGCACTGAAATTGAGACTCATTACACGTCTTAATAGGAAAAAGAAATATGATTACTGTACCTGTCTGGGTGTTGTTGCATGTCTGTATGCTTTGTGTGCGTGAGATTTCAAGTGTGTGAAGTCTTGTCCTTCAGCGGGGCTCAAAATAAATGTTTTTGATGAAGTACGCATCAAACACCTACAGTAGCTCTCCTCATGCCCTGCTTATTTAATCAGAGAGAATTGCATACGAGGCAGGAAGTATTTTAACTTCTGTTGTGCTTTTCATTACTGAGCCTTCAAACTGGACTGGACGTGTGATGGTACGGCAGGAAACTGTAGGAGTTTTTGTTTATGTTATCCTCCGATGTGGAAGGAGTGGAGATGAAGGCAGATGCCAAGTTTAGGAGTTGAGCTCACATGCTAATAACGCTATGCCGTTTGATGTGAGTTAAAGAATGTCTCTTCATCCTATTTTCTCCCTGGAATGAAATATTTAATACTACCAAGACTGCAAAGACATTCATTAAAATGGTGACTTGCAAGCGAAATGTTCTTCTCTTCTTCGCCTCTCGTTTCATTGTCTGTGATTAAGAGCGTTCTCTTGTACTCGGCGAACACATGAATATTTTGGGCTAACTAGAAACTTCTGTCGCAAAGGCTGAGCTGATTTTAGAAATGTTGATTTATTGATGTGTTTTCTTTGAGTCAATTATTGATGGACATTGAAATGCATGCATGGTTCGCTGGTTGAAACTTCATCAGGTCAAACTTGCTACATGAGCGCTGTATACTTTCCAAACAAGACCATGGAGAGCAATAACGTCTTTGGAAAGAACGATAGGATACATATTTTTTTATTTTTTGGCTTGGGAGAAGATATCAAGGGTTTTTAAACCAAAACGCTCAAGATCAAGTCAAGGGCCATTTGTGTAAAAGTCCAAGTCGAGTTGCAAGTCTTTTTGTTTTTTCAAATCTAGAACCGTCGAATTAGACATGTGACTCGAGCCCATGTCTTTTGATTCATATTCTAAGTTTTACTGTCATACTCTATGCACAAAAGCAGGGTGTACAAGTATAAGGCTTGTCAACAATTAAAAATACAATATATACTTAAGACATCAAGAGATAAGTACGGAAGAGGATTAGGACCAAATGTGACATTTTCTTTTTGAGATCAGAATTCACATCCCAAATTTTTTTTTCGCATGTGGCCCTTATCCTCTTCCGTAGATAAGGAAGGAAAATATGACAATACAAAAATAGTTAAAGAAATAAAAGTGCAGGTTAAATTGAAGGATTAAGGTAAGTTTATTTATATCGCACATTTTCAGACACAGAGGCAATTCAAAGTGCTTTACATCATCATTAACACATAATAAGAAGACAACAGAAAGGAGCACAATAAATAAACACAATGGAATAACAGATTCATAAAAGAGATACAGTAAACTACAAAAACTCGAAATCTTGCCCAGTATATTAGTCTAATATCTAGTCAGAATATGTCTCTACACCTGATATAAGACGTAATAACTTCAGAAGTAACACTGCAGTGAGATATCCGGTCTTGTTGTTGGACAATGCATCATCTTGTTAAGTCAAAACATCTTATTTTGAGTTGTATCTCAGATGAAACACACATTGTCTTTACATATATATTAGAAAATCACCAACTAACTTCAGAAAACAGAAAACCTTTGAGCATTTGCGGCTTATATTGTAACACAACGTTTCCTGATTCTGGTAAAATATAGTTCAAAATGAGTTCTCCCAGATAATTACAAGATCTGATTTATCTAAATATCTATACAATGGCAGATTTTGTTCTTATTTCAAGTGAAAACAGCTTGTTTTCACTATTGTTTAACTTGTTTTTGAGCAGCATGTTTTCCAGTGTAGGTGCTAAAACAAGTTAAAAGACGTCTGGGTAAGCCGCTGAAAAAAGTAGCGTTTTAGCCTCGAGTTAAAGGGCCCATGTCATGCTTTTCCGGTTATCACCCGTCCCCTTGTGTTATGAAGGTTGTTCTGCATGTGAACGGTCTGCAGAGTCACAGACCCTCAAAGTGCACCCTGTAGCGAGTAAAACTAACACAGAGAAGACCTGTCTGTGCTGCCCCTGAACGCCTCGTTGGAGATTTATCATTTTCCATTGTCTGCTTCCTGGGTTCTGTGACGTGTGAACTCCCACATCAACAACGAATGACCGGATTGGCCCAAATGGACCAATCGGCGGAGCCCCTCACACACCAGGATCCCTTGGCTAACTAACAGGGAGTCCCATTGACTTGCATAGAGCTCCCTGGTTGGTAACAGACGAGTTGGGATGGCAGACCCATTCTCACAGCGTTATCAACATTTTTCTTACTCAATATCAAGCCACACTTATTGTTTTTACTTCAGCTGCGAGGGTTTGTGTGCTCAGGATGAGTTTTGCTGTGTTTCAAAATCTATTCAAATTCAAATCTATTCTAGTAGACCTCAACAATGAAAATATGATCAGGAGAAATGGCCATGACATGGGACCTTTAAAATAACTCAGCGTTGGTGCAGATTGATTAAGTCAATAATGTACATGTGAAATAGACAGATATAAAACATAAAGTAAACCAACTGTACAGTGAGAGTATAACTGGACTTTCAGGCAAAAAGACACATTTTCGTCTTGAGGAGAAACTCTGAAACATATGTCCAGGTGATGTTTTTTGGCCTGGTTGGACACAGGGACCTGCTGGTGCTGGATGGAAAGGGCAAGTGGAGTATTTGTGTCAGCGGTGATGTCGCTGGGGAGATAAAGGTTGGAGGTGGCACATTGATTTCTGCTCCGGTGTACGAACAGTTAGCCACGGGAAATTAACGAGATGTCGCCCTGACTGCCCTGCCTGTCTCACGTTACACCGGAGGGGGAGAGGTACAGGGGAAAGATGTGATGTGTGAGGGGAATGAATTGTACAAGCAAAGGATGAAACACACAAATAAGAGGGAAGTGGAGAGGAGAGAGTAAAATAAATAAATAATAAAGCTGTATGGGGGAGGGGAGGGAGAAAGAAGCCGGAGGCAGACAGGTCGATGGACACGTGAAGTAAAAACACTAAAACACACACATTACCAGCAGACCACCGTTTAAAGAACACTAACAATCTGAAATGTTGACTTAAATTAAATGTCACTTGTTCCCCAAACCGTATTAGGTTAGTTGAAAGCAATGACATAACGTTTAATAACTAAATATTAGGCTCCACTCAGTAGTATTGCTTTCAGCTAACATAATACAGTTATAGAAATGTGTTGACATAAAACATTTCATTAAAGTCAACGTTGTTTCAGTTTTCTCAGTGTCACAAATAGAAAACCACACGTGTACAGACTGCTGCCGACATGCCGTTCAAATACACACACACGACGCGGGGTGCTGATGCTCAGCCAGTGTTTGCTTACACACACACACACACACACACACACACACACACACACACACACACACACACACACACACACACACACACACACACACACACACACACACTCCCTCACAATGATTAATGTCTCTTTGCTCCACACACTGACCCCCGGGGCACAGCAGGCCAGTGGCTGAACACAATGTATTAAGTGGCACAGATGTGAAATGTGTGTGTGTGTGTGTGTGTGTGTGTGTGTGTGTGTGTGTGTGTGTGTGTGTGTGTGTGTGTGTGTGTGTTGTGTGTGTGTGTGTGTGTGTGTGTGTGTGTGTGTGTGTGTGTGTGTGTGTGTGTGTGTGTGTGTGTGTGTGTGTGTGTGTGTGTGTGTGTGTGTGTGTGTGTGTGTGTGTGTGTGTGTGTGTGTGTGTGTGTGTGTGTGTGTGTGTGTGTGTGTCAGGGTTGGAAAAGGGAACAGTTTGTATGCAGATGGTACATCAGGGGCCCGGACATCTAATGGGTTTCAGTCTTTTGTGAAGAGAGAGAGAGAGAAAGAGAGAGAGAGAGAGAGAGAGAGAGAGAGAGAGAGAGAGAGGAGAGAGAGAGAGAGAGAGAGAGAGAGAGAGAGAGAGAGGAGAGAGAGAGAGAGACTGTTTAGATAGTTAACTTTAGTCTAAGTTATCTCAGTGGGTCTCAAACGGTTTGGTCATAAATTATTCAAAAGATTATTTCCACGGCACACCTTCATATGATCATTATCGTTATAAAAGAGATAAAGGAAAAACAGTTATGAAATACTATATGGCAGTAAAGAGAGAAGCATCTCCATGGAGATATGTATTTCCATGGAGATATGTGTCATCTTTCGGTCTGGATATATCCTACCATTTTTTTTAGAGGACAAGAAGGGACAGCAGCCACCTTTCTCACCTGGAGCTGACAGCCAGGGGGAGACAGATGTTTCCCAGTGACAGAGAGACATCGAGAGGGGGGAGCATGTGAGGACAGCACCATGTCTGGCTCCAGGCACTGAACCCCTGGAAACTGCTTCACTGCAACATGGCTGCCCCTCTGATCCATCCCTCAGAGGAAATGCATTCATGAATAGGGACTGTGTGTGTGTGTGTGTGTGTGTGTGTGTGTGTGTGTGTGTGTGTGTGTGTGTGTGTGTGTGTGTGTGTGTGTGTGTGTGTGTGTGTGTGTGTGTGTGTGTGTGTGTGTGTGTGTGTGTGTGTGTGTGTGTGTGTGTGTGTGTGTGTGTGTGTGTGTGTGTGTGTGTGTGTGTGTGTGTGGGTTCTATTTGTCCGTTTGAAACGTAGGCATAGTCGGTTGAATTAAGCTCCAAAACTTTATTTATATCAGCAACAAAAAATATATATACTGTTTGATAAAAGTGAAACAGTATAACTTAAATAAACAAAATCAAAGTTACCAAATTAGGTTGTCTAACACTCATGGAGTAAACACATTCTAGCTGTTGCCTTCACTGCAACAGTCTCCCGAATCACTCTTCCAGGGCCAACACCGTCCCTGGTGAACCCACAGCCCCTCCGCACAGGCTTACCGTCAAAAGGTTACACAATTAACTCAAAACCACATTGTCAACATAAATGTAATTAGAGATGTCCCGATCCGATCACGTGATCGGGGATCGGAGCCGATCACGTGATTTTCAAAAAATCGGGGATCGGGAGAAAAAAATCGGGGATCGGGATTTTTTAAAAAAAAAATTATAAAATATTTTTTTTTATTTAATGTTTCAAAACAAAAATGACCATATTCACGTCTTAAAGTCATCCTGAGGACTTAGTTTTGGTTTAAAATTACACAACATCATGTATGTGTTGCTTTCTTTGGGCTTGTTTTCAGACCTGGTTGCTTATTCCTCTGAAATCTGGCAACAGAGTGGGCGCAGTGTCTAATAGTAGCAGTAAGCTAACGAGAGGCTACGTCCAGCTGGTGACTCGGGAGTCGGGACAGAGAAAATGTCAGGAGTTTGGAAGTATTATGAAATTGAAAGCGAAGGCAGTGTAACAGCCAGATGCAATGTTTGCAAGGCAGAGGTTCCGCGTGGTGGAAAGAACAGAGCTACGTTCAACACGACCAATCTAATACGCCACCTGAGAAACAAACACCAACAACAACACGGCGAGTACACAGCGGCCACTCAGGTAACGGCACGGAAACAACCGACACTTTCAGAGACTTTCAAAAGGAAAGAGAAACTGCCCCAGAACAGTGAAAAGGCCCAAAGAATAACAGCCAAGATAGCTGAATTCATCGCGTTGGATGACCAGCCGTTATCTGTTACCTTTTTTCTCTTAATACATTGCATAAAGATCGGATCGGGAAAAATCGGTATCGGCAGATTGTCAAAATCAAATGATCGGAATCGGATCGGGAGCAAAAAAAGGTGATCGGGACATCCCTAAATGTAATCCCTCAAACATGAGGGAACTATCCGACCCAAACATACACAGGTTAACTACCTCTTAACACAATCATTTAGAAAAAAATTCAAAAGGTCTTGTGTTTTTTTCGGGGGGGGGGGGGCAGGGCCCTTTTTCTAGTTTAGAGCAATAGCCCCTCCAAATGTCTGTGCACGTCCCTGCACGGAAGTATCGTGTATTATAGTTAAATGTATGTTTAAATAATGGTAGACTCACAAGGGACATCCAAAAATAAAAACTTGACTGCATATAGTGTTGCCTTGTTCTTGGTTGACATCCTACATGTATATTTTTTTTTTTCAACCACCACCGAGTGTCTAACTTTATTCTAAGTAGTATCTATGTATTAAAAATGAATTTCCACCGAATGCAGCCCCTATTAGGTATGAAGGACACATGAAATCTCACAAAAGGAAGTTAAATTCTGTCAGAACTCAACTTTATTGACAATTGAGACTTGGACGACATCCAAAAACAACATGTGGTCAATTAGTTCTCCCTCCAACTTCCTATATTGTGAAGTCGTGGTGCAGAACTCCTCCATGTAGTCTTTCCGAGGGCTTTAGCAGTATGTATTCTGATTGGATTTACATTTCTTGTGGTGTGGATCATATTTGTGAAAGTGATACACAGAAAACTGGTGTCTGTTAGGATTTCTTTCTATTTATTTAGGTATTTATAAACTCTCTCATCCATATCAGGTCATTGATGTAACATCGTTTGAAATTCAGAGCTGGAAATGGGATTGCAACAGACGATGATGCAACTGGTCAAACACAACTTCAGCCCCCATAAATGAGACTTGATGATGAACCGACTTTCTCAAACTTTTGCAGAAGCTAATCTATAAGATGTGTTTGTCGTCCACCTCACCTCAAATGGATGGTGTTTTTAAGCTAATCAAACAGACGTGGTTTGACGAGCTCGACTGCTTTTATCTCTGTTGTTGATTTAGCTGACGCTTTCATCAAGTGAGGATTACCCAGAGGGATTACAGTAATGAGGCAGAGGCCTGGTGATGGACAGCGAAGCAACCTGTCTCACCAACATACGTGAAATTAACACGACCCCTTAACACCGCATTACGTGGCGGAGACACGCAAACAATCCCGATGTAAAGTCAGAGAAGATCCTTTGTCGTGGTGGACACACACATTTCTACAACGTCCCACAGTGGGCTTAATGTTGTTTTCTACTCTATATATATACTTTAAAGCTTGTAGTGTACTCATGGGAGGCTTCTTGTATTCTATTTGTATTCATAATCACTTCGTCAGAATGTATTATGGTGCATTAGTTACGATTTGTTGTTCTCGAAAAACAGTGCATTGTGGGTAATACAACTGGGATTTTCATTAAATTAGTTAGTTTGTAAGGAAGGCCAGAGCTTCAGCTGTGTCAAATAGATTGTTCCCTTTAGTTTACGTTATTTAAGAGACAATTATATTCCTATTTGATGATTTCCCCCCTTATTGTAAGCTAATATTAGCAATTTAAAACATATATAATGATGATATGTTGGTGAGACCAGGTTGCACTGAAGCAATGTCATTTGAATGTCTTTGCAAACCTACCGACAAGGTCTGTAAACATAAAAGGCAGAGGGAGAAGAACAGATTCAAGGTAGAGGACAGTTTTTGAAAGCTGATATTCCGAAAAGCGCTGAAGGCACTGTCAAATCATTTCATCACCCTTGAAAAAACTAAACAAAGTGCCACGCCGGGTCTCGCAGCAGGAGATAAGTGACAACACAGAGCGGGAGATGGAATCTGCGTCAGCGTGGTCTGCCAGAGGCCAACGCGGGAGATATAAGAAGTGAGGGCTTTTGAAGCTTTGGCGAGGATTGCTGCACAACGCAAAGAAAAAATAGAGTTGCCAGTCCTCCTGTCACCCCGTACTTCACAACACACAGGATGATCCCGATGATTACCCAGAGAGACAGCCGAGGGTGAGCTTTAGCTCCTGGTGGAAGGAATTAAACAACAAACAAAAGTGTTCTACAGAATCTCCCAGGTTCAGAGACAACAAGAACAGGCCTATTTCACATGAGACAATTCAACTCAGAAGGAAGTGAGCATGTGTAAGTAAAACACGGGGGTTTGCTATCCTGGCTCCAACATGGTGGAATGAGCTCCCCATTGACATCAGGACAGCAGAAAGCTTACACACCTTCCGGACTGAAAACTCATCTCTTTCGACTCCACTTCGAGCGATACAACTATTAACAAAGCACTTATATACTAATAAAGGACTGGCTTATCTAAAGCCAGTTGAGTAGCACTTGAAATGTTTTGGCTCTATGAAACCTGATGTACTTTATGATTCTGTTTTCTTCTAGTTTGTATCTTCTTGGTCGAACGCACTTATTGTAAGTTGCTTTGGATAAAAGCGACAGCTAATTGTAATGTAATACAATTAATTATGGCTTTGTTCAATTTCTCTGCTTTAGTTTTTCATGCCAGCTGACTTGGTCATAGTTTTACTATATTTCAAAAACACATTTGAGTAGCCACCAAACCAAAAATGATCCACTGACATTTACAAGATAATAATTGTTGGGTGATTGGCAATCAAACATGGCTTTTGATAACCTAATATAAAGCCTAATAACTTAAATAGCAACTGACAAATTAGCGTTAGCACTTCCTTGGATCGATGGTCTTTGGTCATGCTTCCCCTAACTGTCTAACTGAATATAAAAACTGTTAATCTGACAATTAAACATTATGAGCATTACATGTGTCATCAATGTCCTGTCCAATATGTAAACAGTTGGCTTCCAGAGTGAATAGCTTAACACCCAGCAGCAATATAACTGAATGTGAGCCCACAGCGCCCTGAGGATGTATCAGTGTCGTCCGTGTCGGTGCTGTACATCTCGAGCATCACAATAGACAATTATCACAAAATGAACCGCTGTCAGGAAGCAGCGGCAACACGTCCATTAGTGTTCCTCTGCTGAGGTCCACTTGTGGGACCACACAGGCTGGCGTACATGAGACTGTTGCATAATTCATAGTAATATAGCGAATGATGTATAGTTCTCAGGGTGCTTCTGACAATCTGTAATAATGGAGCGACAGCGCCAGACAAATCTGCACCTAAACAACGTATCGGGATTGTCATGAATTGAATGCACCATGCTGCGAGCGCCCTGATGTCTGCAGGGTGGCAGATGTAAGAGATGATTTGGTGCGGGGGGTAATTGCATTGATGTCATAAGAGAGAGATTGCTGTGTTCGCTGTGATGTGGGTGGCGGTGGGGGGGAGGGACATTTGAACCGAATTACACCACATTTCATTCATGTTGATGTAGTAACATGATCGTAGCTGGAGGATATTTATTAACCCTAATATAGCTGGGCAAAGTTTCATCCATTACAAGTGCAGATTTGTTTTGCCAGGGTGCTCGGAGAGAATAGTCATTCATTCGCACTCCATGTTGAGGTTTCAAAGCAGATGCCAACCTTTCGTCAACTGGGTCCCTTCAGTTCAAAGCAGCCATTGTTCTAATCCAAAATCTGTCCTGACGATTTTATTTGATGGTCACTATCCAGAATGCATCGCCCAAGGTTAACACCATTTTGACCAGTGGCGAGCCGTGACTTTTAGAGCTAGGCCCTCTGACCCCCCCTGAGCCATCATGAACGAACTTATGCTAAATCTATCGATAAGATTTATGATTCGGAAATAATAAAAGTAGGGTAGACATGTGGATATTATCCGGCTGAATACAACGTGCATTTATCTAACAGATTCGTTTTCCACAGACCTTATTTCGAGCTATTTTCCAAAACCCTATGGAGAAATCCCGTTGCTTTCTGTCGAGGGAATCCGAGCGCAGCTTACTTCCGGGTTTTAGGACGTGTCACTGCACCACTTGCATAGACCTCACAGCGGGCGGAACTCGTCATAAAGTCCGCGAAAATAAAGCCCGCCCATTTAGAGGGAAGATATGATTGGTCAATTGTACTGTCATTTGACATTACTCTCTCGTTGAGTTACTATAGCGGGCCCTCTGTGAATGTAGAGAGGGACCAAGCTCTCCCGTCTTCACAGTAACGGTACGTCCACACAGCAGCTTTTCAAAAATCTTGAAAATCTTGGAGCTGGGCGTGTCTGACAACTTGGGGATTTTTTGCGAGCAACGCAACCAACAACCAATCACATGAATCTCCCGCCCCCGACATACAAAGCAAAAAACCCCGGGGATTTTATGCGAGCAATATATATATATATATATATAAACTCCCCAAACAGGCGAAAACCTACCAGTTTCCCCCACTGTCTCTGCCACCTCCCTCCATGCCTGGTTCCTCCGGTTTGTATCCCGTTAATAGTTCTGGTCGTAAAGAACCGGGTGATTTGCTCCCGTAACTTCTCGTTTGGAATATGAGGAAATTAACTGCGGTCTGGTTCTCCCTGCTTACACGTGGTTTGATTGGCTAGCGCTTCTACTGGCAGATTTGCATAAACGGGATTTGATTGGCTGACGCTTCCAGCTCAGCTTCAAAAGTTGAACATTGCTCAACTTTTGAATCCTGAAAATCCTGAAAATCTTCGCTTCGCTCCCCCACAATGCAGTTCGGCGAAAAGCGAGGCAAAGTGACGTCATCCCCATTCAAAGTCAATGGGCAGAGAAGCGTTGGAAGCGGTGGAAGATTCGTCTAAAGCTGCTGTGTGGACGTACCGTAACTCGCAGAGACGGCATTTAACCCTTCACATTCTAACAGAAACTGAACAGGCAGATTCGAAGGATTTATTTATTTGGAAATGTTATTTTAAATACAATTAAATCAAGTTATTTTGGTAAAACTAAAAATTTAACAAAAATAAAAAATAATGTTTAAAGAAAAATGGGCCCTGACGGCTCGCCACTGATTTTGACTGATGAATCAGGAACTTCACGGTCAGGCTTTTTACTATAACTTTTCTTGCCCTTTGTTGTGAAGGAGACCCTTATCTGAACATCTTCACTTACAGTAGGACAGAAACTCCTAACCGAACGGAAATCATCCGCCATTATCCAGAATAGTGCACCATGACCTACGTTAGCACAACATTCGGTAACATTGATGACAACTGTTGGCAGAATTCTCCATAGTGTGTCTTGACATGGAAAGGTCCACCACTATAACCCTGACATAGAAATGATATGATCCCAAATCGGAGCTGGGTTTGATTTCCTGTTTTCTATTTAATGCATCAAAGGAAAACGGTAAATCTTCAATAAGTGCGTCATCATTTTAGCTACAGGCGGTCCTTTTAAAATGTGTGAGCTATGATCATAGAAATACATCCTGCTCTCTGTGATCCCCGCATAATGTCTGTGCTTTTGCACTCTCGGAGATAATCCCAACATTTGGAGACACAGTGCGGCAGTTAGGAGAGATTAGTCCTGTAAATTAGATCCCTTCATGCACCAACATCCCTCTCTTTGAATTGGGATTACTCCCAATTGTGATGCCCTAATGATGACTTGTGTCCTCAGTCCTCACTTTTTAGGCTAATACCCGCAGAGAGTGTCTGTCCTCAAGCGTGAGGAAGAGGATAACAAATGAATGTTATTAGCGGAGGAGCGATAGAGCAGGACAGATTAGCAGTAATGCCAGGTCCTTTCAGGATGTGATTATAAGACTCCTGCAAGACCTCAGTGGGAAAATGAAAGTGCAGCATAATTACCTGAGTCAGATCATCAAGAACTTCCTCCACAACTCATTTGAGCGAAGAGGAGAGCTCATTTTTATAATGATGGGTTTCATTTATAAAGCACTTCATATTTGACTTCAAATCCCGAAGTGCTACAAGCAGTGAGCATGAACAGTATACACACATTACGCAACACGGTAGAATGAATAAAAAGCAATAACATACAAACAATAAAAATAAAAGGGTGGTAATAAATAAAAGGTCTGGGGAAAGGCTCGATTGAATAGATGGGGTTTGAAGCCTTTTTTAAAAGCGTCTGTGGTGCTCGTATGCGGTCGGGGAGAGCGTTCCACAGACCGGGGGCAGCCGAACAGAAAGCCCTGTCTCCCGAGCTTGGTCCTGTGGGGTCTGAGGAGGTTGGAGTTGCTGGATCGGGTGGTCCGCGAGGAGGTATGGGGGGTGAGGAGTTCCTCGAGGTAGGGAGGGGCAGTTCCATGGACACACTGGTGGGTGACGACGGAGACCTTGAATTCGATCCTCAGTTCCACGGGGAGCCAGTGTCGTGCTTTAAGGATGGGGGTGATGTGATCATATTTGCGCACCCTCATCAGGATCCTGGCAGCGCTGTTCCATCTCGCTATGACCGTAACAAATCGTTTATCATTTACAGAATCAAAGAGGGGATGGTTTGATTCTGTAGTAATTACTCTAAGAAGCTGATGCAGTGAAAACAATCGGCCAAAACCTGCTCACAGTTCCTTTTCAGCAAAGACATTATTCATCCTCCCAAAACCTTCCACCTCCATAGAGCACACACGGATATGCTCTGTGTAAAGCATGCTGGCTGCACTCTGGCCCTGCTTGAGCATTATTTTGGAGATCGATTCTTTCTTATTCTTTTTGTACTCATGCATATCTTACCAAGGACAGGAAGGAGCCCAATGTTCCTTTGTACTTCTTTCCAGGACTTGCATTTATAAGCTGGCATCCACACAGAAAATACATTTACATTGGAGTGTGAATGCAGGCATACAAACAGACCAACACTGGTTGAAAAGTGATGTTTGCAGCGTAACATGTGCAGAATGGAATCTGCAGTTCCTCATGGATACGCATATAGTCCACTTTTTTATGCCTGAATAATTGCAGGTATGTTAAAACGTTCCTTATGCTTGATCATCAACAGTACATAGAGATGTTTCAGGTCTTCAGTGTTTACATAACTTTCGTTCTCACTTCACTTTCATGGCAATAACATGTTCAAAAGGTAAATGACAGCAAAACAGGTTTGTAATGGTGTCTCTTGTTCCCCTTATGGCCGGTTTGAATGTGGCAGTTGTGAGCTCTGTCCTATAATTTAAAGAGGCCCTACTGTGCTTTCTCTTGTAGATCATCTTGTCAGGGTTTGAGTCTTTGTGTGTCTGGGTTTGAGTCTTTGGGTGTCTGGGTTTGAGTCTTTGTGTGTCTGGGTTTGAGTCTTTGTGTGTCTGGGTTTGAGTCTTTGTGTGTCTGGGTTTGAGTCTTTGGGTGTCTGGGTTTGAGTCTGTGTGTGTCAGGGTTTGAGTCTGTGTGTGTCTGGGTTTGAGGCTTTGTGTGTCTGGGTTTGAGGCTTTGTGTGTCTGGGTTTGAGTCTTTGTGTGTCTGGGTTTGAGTCTTTGTGTGTCTGGGTTTGAGTCTTTGTGTGTCAGGGTTTGAGTCTTTGGGTGTCTGGGTTTGAGTCTTTGTGTGTCTGGGTTTGAGTCTTTGGGTGTCTGGGTTTGAGTCTTTGTGTGTCAGGGTTTGAGTCTTTGTGTGTCTGGGTTTGAGTCTTTGTGTGTCTGGGTTTGAGTCTTTGTGTGTCAGGGTTTGAGTCTTTGTGTGTCTGGGTTTGAGTCTTTGTGTGTCAGGGTTTTTGAGTCTTTGTGTGTCAGGGTTTGAGTCTTTGTGTGTCTGGGTTTGAGTCTTTGTGTGTTAGGGTTTGAGTCTTTGTGTGTCTGGGTTTGAGTCTTTGTGTGTCTGGGTTTGAGTCTGTGTGTGTCTGGGTTTGAGTCTTTATGTGTCAGGGTTTGAGTCTTTGTGTGTCAGGGTTTGAGTCTTTGTGTGTCTGGGTTTGAGTCTTTATGTGTCAGGGTTTGAGTCTTTGTGTGTCAGGGTTTGAGTCTTTGTGTGTCTGGGTTTGAGTCTTTGTGTGTCTGGGTTTGAGTCTGTGTGTGTCTGGGTTTGAGTCTTTGTGTGTCAGGGTTTGAGTCTTTGTGTGTCTGGGTTTGAGTCTTTGTGTGTCAGGGTTTGAGTCTTTGTGTGTCTGGGTTTGAGTCTTTGTGTGTTAGCGTTTGAGTCTGTGTGTGTCTGGGTTTGAGTCTTTGTGTGTCAGGGTTTGAGTCTTTGTGTGTCTGGGTTTGAGTCTTTGTGTGTCAGGGTTTGAGTCTTTGTGTGTCTGGGTTTGAGTCTTTGTGTGTTAGCGTTTGAGTCTTTGTGTGTCTGGGTTTGAGTCTTTGTGTGTCTGGGTTTGAGTCTTTGTGTGTTAGCGTTTGAGTCTTTGTGTGTCTGGGTTTGAGTCTTTGTGTGTCTGGGTTTGATTCTTTGTGTGTCTGGGTTTGGGGTTATTTTGCTGTTCTGTCCTCCCTGTCGTTAGTTTCCCTGGTGTGTCTAATTGTCTGATTGTGTTCACCTGTTGCCCTTGTGTTTCTCCTCCCCTCCTCCCGTGATTACCCCTCCCTGTATTTAGTCCCGTCTCTTCCTGTGTCCAGTGTTGGTTCATTATTTGTCGTGCATGTCTCCCTTCATGTTGGTCACAGTCCCTTTTTGTTAGGATGCTACCTGCCTTGTACCTGTTGTACTTGTTTTTTTCAGCTTTTTGTGAATAAAGCTCGTCTTTTGTTCCATTTTGAAACCTGCTTCCCTCCTCATTCTGCATTTGGGTCCTATTTTTCCCCAACCTTAACATATCTAGGTCTTTGTGCATATCTTTACCTTTAACAAAAACAAATGTGAGTCATTTTTTACAAGACATGATAGATAATATGATCTCTATACTTCAAGCATCCTATCTCTGTATTCAGGGTTTTGAAGTGGAGATATTGCAAGCAAATGGAAGTGAGCTTGATTTACTAACAATGCTATTTACACCCGGGTACTTGATGATAGGTGTATAAAGCCTGTCTTTAATAAATATAGCATATTTGTCTGGACATGAGTTTTCTCAGACATGTAATTAGACAGAGGGTGTTAGAAAAATATCACTCGTCACCGGCTTGAGCTTCAATCTCAGGATCCATGTATTTCAGATCCTCTCCAGAATGGAAGCAGTCATCACATACAGAGCATCAGCTAGTTCCTGAGCAGTGTCCTTCACATGCTGATATCCAAGAGAGGGAGTTACGCAGTCACAAGATGGAGGACTAGAAAGGAGTATTCAATGTTTACTTCAGATTAGCCCCACGTCAGAAATGAGCATGCTTGTCACATGTCTCTCTCCAAAGAGGCTGAATCATCATGTTAATCACATAGCTATCATCTGCCTCAAACAGTCCTGATGCTCTTCTAGGTCATCACACATCCTGTCATGTTCACAGCTACAGTTGGGATACCTTTGTCATCATGTTACTCTGATACTGGAAGAGTACATTCAGTATTTTCCCAACAGAGGGTTTAGTAAACGGCCATAAGGGCTACAAGAGACACAATTATAAACCTGTTTTGCTGTCATTGTAATCATACTAGAACAATTAAGTTAACACCAAAGACTGACTTAAAAGGAGCCTGTAAGGTAGTTCAGGCAGTCCACTCGGGCACCAATGATACATATACAGTACACGTGACATGTATTGCCACCCAACCAAACATATCCTGTGAAATCTAGCGCTCTATTTAAAGCGACCTATTATGCAAAATGCAAACCCTCTCTCTTTTCCTCCGTACCCACATCTCTAAAAACGGGGGCACAACGGAGCTGATCCAGATTTGCGTCCGATATGACGTAATATCAGAAATATGGACCCACGGCCCAATCAGAAAGTTGCTATCAGAAACAATGCCCGACTGTTTTGGACGTAATATAGTCTTTGTTTGCATTAGCTGGCATCGCTAACACCTGCTACCCTGTACTGGAGAGAGTATGTGTCAACAATTGCATAATAGGAGACCTTTAAGTTACAATATTTGCCATCTCTCCCACCACTATCATCACTGCTCAATGTAAAACATTCTTCTATGAGTGATGAGTAGTTGCCAAACTCAAACTATACACTGCTGTGAATGAACATTGTATACGCGAGCTGTCTGAATGAAGTGATTTTCAACACATGCATTTGTTTGTATGCCTGCATTCACACTCGGATGTAAATGCATTTTCTGTGTGGATGCCAGCTTATAAATGCAAGTCCTGGAAAGAAGTACAAAGGAACATTGGGCTCCTTCTTGTCCTTGGTAAGATATGCATGAGTACAAAAAGAATAAGAAAGAATCGATCTCCAAAATAATGCTCAAGCAGGGCCAGAGTGCAGCCAGCATGCTTTACGCAGTGGTTCTCAACTGGTCAGGCCTCGGGACCCACTTTTTACTTGGTCAATACATCGCGACCCAACATTTTGAAGCACTCAAATCTATTCAACAAAAAATCGTGCTATAATATATACGCTTTTCAGCATACAATATTAATAAAAGTGAAGTACAGTGCATATATCCCTTCACAGAACTAAAGTATGTTTAATGAGATGATGGAATCAAAGCTGAACTATATAAAAAGGCACGCTTGCTGAAAACCCAACCCCAGCAGGGGGTCTGGGGGGATTCTCCCCCAGGAGATTTTTAGAAATACTAACAAACTATGCATTCTGGTACACTCTGAGAAGAAAATAAATAAATCTATTACTACCCGACATATTAATAATATTTTATTCCATTGTTTGTTTTTCACTTTGTTCTGACTGCGAGAAGAGTGAAGAGGAGTCTGTGTGACTTACTTTAAATTGTGGGTAAGGGTAGATAGTTGTCTATGACCTGTCAGCAGAGATGGGGTCGTTACTAAAAAAAAGTAATATATTACACTACTTCGTTACTCTCTACATAATGTAACTCGTTACTTTACTCGTTACTTTACTCGTTACTTTACTCGTTACTTTACTCGTTACTTTACTCGTTACTTTACTCGCAGCCCGCCCCTCCCTGCAGGCAGATCACGCAGACTGCTAAAGTCTCAAATGTTCTCTTTAGTTCAGTTTCCATTGTCGCATAAGACTGATCCAGACCCTGAATGTTCTCCTATCTGACAGTGGCTGTCCTCTGTCTCCTGCTATCTGACCGTGGCTGTCCTCTGTCTCCTGCTATCTGTATATTTTGCGCAGTCTATCTCTGCTCACGCTTTTGCGTCGGCCTGTTCTCCTGCGTGTTGGCCATGTGTTGTACTGGAACCAGACACCGCAAAGACTTCAGCCGAGCAGTACGAACTGCGCATGCGTGAGTGGCAATAACTCTCCTTACCAGCGGCCTCAAGTGTATGATTGCGATTCTATAACACAAACTATCATTGTAATCAACAATATCGTAACATTTCATAATGTGGGCTAAATTGCTCCCAAACCTACACTTTCTGCTTGAGCTCCGTCAGAAAGTAGTTCCTATAAAGTAGTTCCCATGGTAACGCTAGCCGATCAATCGAACACTCCTGCTTCCCCGCTTACAGTTATTGATATAATTATAGTAAATAATATATTATTAACCAATTTATTGAAAACAATTTATTGAATTTATCTGAGTAATCACTGTGTGGGATTAGCGGAACAAATCAAATCAGGCTGTCCATGGTGCTGAAACATTTTGGGTTCAGAATGGAGGTGGATGTTCATGCTGCCTTTAAAAGTGCAATTCTTGACCGCCTCCTCCCACCCTGGTGGGAGGAGGGGGTCAAGAATTGCACTTGCGTCAGGAGGACGGGACTGAACTGACCGCCCAGGGGGCACGGCAGAGGACCAGGAAGGGGTCTCGGGCGGGGGGTAAGGCAGAGTCCAAAAAGGGGGATTCGGGCGGACGGCCCGGGGGCAAGGCAGAGGACCAGGAAGGGGTCTCGGGCGGACGGCCCGGGGGTAAGGCGGAGTCCAAAAAGGGGGACTCGGGCGGACGGCCCGGGGGCAAGACAGAGTCCAAGGTGGGGACCATGGAGGGGCGAAGGCCAACGCGGCCGGGAAAGTCAGGGGGCCGGGCTCGAGGGCGAAGGCCTTGACTCTCAGGGGCCCGGGATCGAGGGTGAAGGCCGTGGCTCTCAGGGGACCGGGATTGAGGGTGAAGACTCCGGCTCTTAGAGGGCCGGGCTCTCAGAGGGCCGGGCTCGAGGGCGTAGACCGGACAGCTCCGGAGGCCGGGCAGGAACCGGTGTCGACCGGACCGGATCCGGAGGCCGGGCAGGAAAGCGATGATGGGACAGCTCCGGAGACCGGGCAGGACCCGGTGTCGGCCGGACAGAAACCAGAGCCGGTCGGACAGGCTTCGGCAGGATCCCCCACGGAAGTGGACCAGGAGTTGGCAGGAACCCCGGCGAGACAGGTGATGGACATGGGGCTGGCAGGGCCCCCGGTAGAACCTCCAACGACACGGGATATAGGGTTGGCAGGACCCCCGGCAGAAGAGTAGTCTGCGGGACCTCCAACGGGACAGGACATAGGGTTGGCAGGACCCCCGGCAGGGGAGTAGACGGCGGGACCTCCAACGAGAAAGGAGAAGGAGCTGGCAGGACCCCCGGCAGGAGAGTAGACGGCGGGACCTCCAACGGGACAGGACAAAGGGTTGGCAGGACCCCCGGCAGGAGAGTAGTCGGCGGGGCCTCCAACGGGACAGACATACGATTGACAGGACCTCCGGCAGAGGAGTAGTCGACGGAGCCCCCAACGGGACAGGACCCGGAGTAGGGACCCGAGAGGAGACTCGAGAGGGGAACCAAGGGGGAACTCGAGAGGGGACTCGAGAGGAGACTCGAGAGGGGACTCGAGAAGGGACTCGAGAGGGGAACTAGAGGAAGGACTAGAGGAGGGACTAGAGGAGGGACTAGAGCAGGGACTAGAGGAGGGACTCGAGAAGTGACTAGAGGAGGGACTAAAGGAGGGAACTCGAGAGGGGACTCGAGAGGGGACTAGAGAAGGGAACTCGAGAGGGGACCTAGAGCAGGGACTAGAGCAGGGACTAGAGCAGGGACTAGAGGAGGGACTAAAGGAGGGAACTCGAGAGGGGACTCGAGAGGGGACTGGAGAGGGAACTCCAGAGGGGACTCCAGAGGGGACTCCAGAGGGGACTCCAGAGGGGACTCCAGAGGGAACTCCAGATGGGACTGTGGCAGCTGGAGCCGGAAACCTGGCTGTAAGGTCCGGAGCGGAAGCCTGGACCCTGGCTGTGTAAGCCAGGTAATCCAGTATGGACGCAAAGCTGCGTGGACCGGTACTGGAGCATGGAGGCATGGCTGCGAGCTTGGCTTTGCGCCTCCTTCTCTTAGCAGCCGCCTGTGGCATCAAAAAAGCTGAATCCGCTGGGTCCATCTTTGGTCGGTTCGTAATGTTACGGTGTATGTTGGAAGCAGGACCCAAATGCAGATATAAACTGAAAAAACTCCTTTATTTCAAGGCTAGGGATATAAACAAAGACAAAACAGAACACTCACCGACGAACTAGTCATGACACAAGACGAACCGACAAAGAGAGACAGAAAACCCAGAACTTAAATACACCCAGGACTAATCACATAAACACGAGACAGGTGAGGAGGGAGGAGAAAACACATAGGTACCAGGTGAACACAATTGGGTAATCAGAGAGGGAAACCGACAGAAAGCAAACAGGCAGGAAACGGGGGTGAACACTTTACAAAATAAAATAGGAAACCCAAAGATAGAAAAGGACACGACAAATACTAACACAGACAAATCCTAACAACTTGGTAATAAACCTGTTTCTGATTCTGATTGTTGTGTTCTTTGGCATGGAATTTGAATACTCACCCAAACACATGAATTCAAACGTACGTCCACAGCCAGCATCAGCCCAACCTCCCAAATAACCAACTACACACAGATCAGAAGCACCGCCATTAGGGTCGCCAGTAGTCCACAGAGCGAGTGAAGAGATACTCCGGTCGGGCCAATTCCAGAGCTTTCCACCCCGATCCACCAGGAGGACTCATCTGTCACCTTCGGGATGTCCTCCTTCTCTTGCTGGGTTCTCATGCTGGTCAAGTCCGTGTATTTCTCCCTGCAGTAACTCTGTGCTGACGACCAGGTCATTAGAAGCGTAACTGGGATGTACTTATTGTTGGGCTCTGAAATGATACAGCATTTCAGTTTTAGTTGATATTTTTTTATGTTTTCAACTTGTTAGTACAACTTAATACCTATTGTGAATACAGAGTGTAGCTGCTAGAAAAACAATGACAAGGACATGTATTAAAGGGGACCTATCATGCAAAATGCACTATTGTATGTATTTTATATAAACGCTTTGAGCATCTGGAAAAGCGCTATAATAAATGTAAGGAATTATTATTATTATTAATTATACATAAAGATGTGTCCCCGGTGTGTCGGGGAACTCACAAAGTGTCAGAAAACAAAACCCTCTCTTTTCCTCCATACCCACATCTCTAAAAACGGGGGTCCAACGGAGCTGATCCAGATTTGTGTCCGTTATGACGTAATATCGGAAATGTGGACCCACGGCCCAATCAGAAACGTTGCTATCAGAAACAATGCCTGATTGTGTTGGACGTCATAGATCTTTGTTTACATTAGCAAGCATCGCTAACACTCAGAGCTAACCTGCACTGGAAAGAGTGTGTGTAAAAAAGCAGGTGATAAACCTGCAAGAACTCCACTGTTTCAGAAAGAATCCTTGATGTGGTTTGGAACATGATGGCATTTAATCACGGCAGCATTTAGCTTTATCTACCGGGATAATTCTGAGCAGGCATTAGCTCCCCCTCCTCTTTTTTTTTTTTTTTCGAGCTCAGGACCCCGAATCCGCGTTGCTCTAACAGGGCTGGAATAGAGGGGTATGAGGGATGTCTAAAATGCACGATCTGTTTGGTATGTTGAGCAAAACACATCATATCTGAGACCCATAATATATGCCTAAACATAGCATGATAGGAGACCTTTAAAACGGACGTCCCATCAGTGACTGGTATGATATTCAATTAAACCTTTGTTATCTTAAGAACCACTCCATGATCTCAAGGAGAATACATTTGAGGAAGCTTGGAGAAAGTGGAAGCTGTGTTACAAAGAGACGGCCTCATTTTGTCAGAATAAACTTGTTGTTCGCTCCCAGCTGTATTCTCTTTCTCATACACAGAACACACCATCTGTTTCTTGTTGATTTGTTTTCTATTCTTTGTGCTCCAGTTGTGGATAATTTGACTGAACAACTAAGAAAGATGGACCACTTTAAAGATGGAACTGTTGATTATGCAAACTGCTGTATAAATACAATGTGACTCCAAATAAAGAATAAAAAACACATGCATACTCACCATCATAGCACACGGAGTAGATGTTCACATGGCAGGTCACTCAAGTTGCCACCGGTTACTTTCCCACAGACCTGTGAGCTCCAGTAGTGGTTTATTTGAAAAACAAACCAGTCTCCATATGCAATGTTGCCATCGTCCCCGTAGACATATGTGTTGTCCAGGGACCACTTCCAGGCAGTACGGTCCTGGTACAGTCCTATCCAAAAAACAGTGCTTGTTAGGATTTGTCTGTTAGTATTTTTCGTGTCCTTTTCTATCTTTGGGTTTCCTATTTTATTTTGTAAAGTGTTCACCCCCGTTTCCTGCCTGTTTGCTTTCTGTCGGTTTCCCTCTCTGATTACCCAATTGTGTTCACCTGGTACCTATGTGTTTTCTCCTCCCTCCTCACCTGTCTCGTGTTTATGTGATTAGTCCTGGGTGTATTTAAGTTGTGTGTTTTCTGTCTCTCTTTGTCGGGTTGTCTTGTGTATTGGCTTGTCCTCGGTGAGTGTTCTGGTCTGTATTTGTCAGCATAGCCTTGGAATAAAGGAATTATTTTTACGTTAATCTGCATTTGGGTCCTACCTGCTTCACACACCATAACAGTGCTTTCCGCTAATCGTCTCACTGCTTCCCAGTCCTCTTCAGTCTCAAAGGTTGCCAGGTCTACAACATGTGCTCTACAGTAACTCTGGTTTACTTCATCTGAACGTATCTTCTAGAAACACTTGATGAAAGAGTAGATATTGCTGGAAGAAAGATTGGTTGATTGAAAGGTTTGATTTGATTTATTTCGAATGTGTAAAACAATAATATAAAAACACGAGAATTGTTATACAATACAACCTTAAGCAGTGTCCAATTGATATACGAAAATGTTACTGATTCTAAATGATTTATAAACTAATGATCTACTTAATTACACATCTCCCAAAAACTAAATTATTAACATATATATATTCTTTTGTAAGGTTAATTTAGGGAGTGAATGCCAATTAAGACTGTTAATCATGTAAGGCTAGGCAAGTTTATTTATATTGCACTTTTCAACACAAGGCAATTCAAAGTGCTTTACAAAAAAAGAAAATGGCATTTCAAATCAGTAATTAAAAATAAAAGCTAATAAAATAAACATAAAAAGAAAAAATACTTGGATAAAAGTTCCAGTGCAGTCTAAGCTATGAATAGTTCAATTAAAAGCAGCTTCTTACCCAGAAGCAGCAAAATCACCAATCCTGTCTGATCCATCCGTTTGGTTTGAATCTGCAATCATAATAAGGACAATTTAAAATAAGCCCTTGTTTATCCTCAGATGGGAAGTGAGTAGTACAATCCAGAAGCAAGGCGAGACGGAAAAAGATTATGAAGAAATAATTCAAACATATCTTAGTTTTTGTGAACACCTTATGTTTAAAAGAATAAGTCACAACAACAATCATTCTTGCAGCAAAGAGACAACGATCACCTAAACAAAAGCATGTAGCCCGAGGCCAGGAGAGAACGTATGAAAAGCAAAAACACAGGTAATTAAATATTTAACGGACTCTTGCTGTCAATGTTGTGCGCCATCAAACCCAAGATGGGCTGCACTCACTGTGTCGATCCAGAAGGTCTGCTAAACTACAGAGGATGTGTATTGCCCTGGAGGACAGAATTTAACTTATGCGTTAATATCATCTTCCCGCGACTCCCTCATCAGGTGAACACCTCATGTTTAAAGACGTAACATAAGGTGACATGTAATAATAAAGTATAACATGGACATTGAAAATCAGATATTATATTGCATAACAAATTAGACGTATAGTTTCAAAACACATAGAAAGAAATACAAAATACACAAGTTAGTCGGAACACTAAATAATTACCTTTCCAGCTCTCGTCGTTGTTTTCACTGATGTGTTTGTGCCGAATGGACGACTCCTGTGTTCTCTTCAGGAAACTGACAACATGCAAACGTGTGCAAAGTATTGTTTGATGTTGAGAACAGAATATCCTGTTTTACATTGAAGGCATCATGAAGCCTCGTACACTTTAGAAGCCTAGAAATGACCTTCACCTTTGCATATTCTTAGGACTTTTAGGTTGGACTGTAATTTAAAAGTAGCACTATACCGGCTCAGAGGCTGATGTTTTATTTTATTCATTTGACGCAATATTTTTCTTATTAGCATTTCAACATGTCAGTAACTATAAAATAAAGTGAGATATTGGTGGTCATTTAAAATGGGGTTTGCATGTCATGGCTGGGAACTTGCAAATGATGACTTACTTGTCTTCCTGTTTGACCTTGACTGGCCATGTTGTTTTGAATGATGGAAATAGTTGTACACGCATGTAATAGGTCGGGCTGGTCGATGATGGGTGTACAAAGTGTATATTTGAATAAAGAACACAACAAAAACATGTTGTTAGTGTATGTGTAGCAGATTCTGCAACTTTGCTGATTGTTTAATCTGACTGGATGATTTCACTGTAACACACAGAGGTGGAAGAAGTACTCAGATGTTGTACTTTAGTAAAAGTAGAAGTACCAGAGTGTAGGAATACTCTGTTAAGTAAAATTCCTGCATTCAAAATGTGAATCAAGTAAAAGTACACAAGTACTCGTGTGTAAATATTGTTAGCTACAGACACCCAGAGGCCTGTACGACCGGCTCAACATAACCTGGATATGTTTGAGTTAGCCGGTTGGCCTAATCCAAAACATACGCGCTCTCGCTAAGCGGTCCTACGACGCGACCACTAGAGCACCTCTAGTGGTCGTGTAAGAAACAACATACACTTTAAAACGTGTCTCTGGGTCGTAATAAGGGCATGAACAATCGGCCTATATGGTCGTTTTTTGTAGGAGGACAGGCTGGTCTTATTTGTTATACAATTTTTAGCTGTCCTACATTGGTGTCTTATCCTTGCTGTGTTTTATCAGGTCAGGTTCAGGCTCTTTATTTGTACCCGTAGGTAGATTTTCTTTGAAGAGAAAAAGACAAGGGATCCATCCTGACACACTCTAAAAACAAACACAAACTTAATAAAAAAGTACAAGTACACCCTGTTCCGTCAAATCTCAAAATATTTAAAAAACATTTAAGAAGAAAAACACTAGTGCAACCAAGGACATTCAAAATTCATAATTAAATAAATAAATAGGCATCTGTGTGACACTCCTATGATGTGTCAATGTGTGCAATAGCTGCTGGGATAAAACAGTTTGTACTGTCTTACCGTATGCACGTTGTTATTGTTTCTATGTGTATTCTACATGTCTCATTTGTAATGTGTAGCTGTCCTACATTGGTGTGTTATCCTATCTTGTACTTGCTGTGTTTTATGACTTTTATTCTACATGTTATAGTTGTATTGTGTACTGTCTGTAAAGCACTTTGTACATCCATGTTGAGAAGGGTGCTATGTAAATATAGTTGTACTTACTTACAATTCAGTGTTTGATTTTTCTATATCAATGTTAAACTATATTACTACAAATCAATTATATTATGTCTTCATAATAAGTTATGTTAATGAGTTTATTATGAGAACTTGTGCCTATACATTTCAGTTTCTTCTCATTCATTTACAACTTTTCAGGGAATTTAGCCCATCTCCATTTGCTTTACTTGAACTTCTTTTACCCTATAATATCCCCTTTGGCAAGGGCTTATCCTGTCTTTTTGTGATTGCAGATTTGATACAAATCAGCGATGGATAAAACATGATTGGTGATTTTGCTGCTTCTTGGTTAGTAAATCATTCAAACGTAAAGATTTGCATTCACTCAATTAACATGAGTAAATATGTTTTAGACTTAGACTTAGCAAGAGGTTCCGCAGCATTAAGAGCAGAACAGTCAGATTCTGTAATAGCTTTTCCCCCAAGCCATCAGACTGCTGGACAGCAAGTAGACCATTACATTATGCTGTGTAAAGAGCACATATTTTCTATATAGTATGTCTATTTTATTTATATGTATAGAAAGTCTTTATATTTTAAACGCACACTTTATCTTTAATTTTATCAGCACCACGTCACTTTAAAGTATTTATTTATATGTACAATTTTAGCAAGTTTTTATATTGTCCTGTTCCTGTAACCCAGTATAACGGAATTTCGTTTTAATAGTACACTCTGTGTCTTGTTGAAATGACAATAAAGTATGTCTAAGTCTAAGTGGATAAGACAGGATTGGTGATTTTGCTGCTTCTTGGTTAGTATTCAAACGTAAAGATTTGCATTCACTCAATTAACATGAGTAAATATGTGTTATAACAGTCATTGTACTAATTTCCTTTCAGCACTATCTACGCTGTCTTGGAGTGTTACGAGAAAATACACGTATTTTATGATGCAGAAAAACTGGCAGGAAGCTCAGAGTTACTGTCGGGAGAATTCTGGTGACCTGGCGACCTTTGAGTCTGAAGGGGAATGGGAAAGAGGGAAACAAGTATTTGAAATCACTCCAGGAGCATATGTATGGATAGGAATGTATTCTGACAATCGAGCCTAGAAGTGGTCCATTGACAACACATCTCTCTACGGGGAAGATGGCAACACTCAATTGGGAGTATAGTTTGATTTTGAAATAAAAAATCACATTGGCAAACAGATCTGTGTGGAAATAATCTCGGGCACCCTGCATATCCAGCCATATGGTGAATTACTGCGCTCAGTGTGCTATGATGGTGAGTGTGCATGCTTTGAAATCATATTTGGTTTCTGAACTATTATTTAGAAACCAAATCATTAATGGTTGTCTGTGAACTCATACTTGTTGTTTCTTGTCATTGTAAAAGTTATTTCTTTTTTTGGTTGTTTTGTACAATTTTTTTTATTTGTTTACAACATGACGCTGATGACGATGATCTAATCTTTTATTTTCAAGAAAAAGGTACACTAGAGGCGGACCAGAAAATTTTTTTTAAGATTCTTATTGCCCCTGTTGAACATGACAGACTATTTGAGAATGTATTATGTTAATTTATTTTGTACCTTAAATGTTTTTTCTTTTTTTTGCATCTCTTTGTTAGAATAATTATTATTATTATTATTACCGTACTTTTCGGACTATAAAGCGCACCTGCATATAAGCCGCAGCAGCTCCGTCTGTCTTGCTCTCGTTCTGTCTCTCGGTTCCACTTTTACTTTGGCGCGCTACCTGTCTCACTCTTTTCCGGCCTCCAGCTTTTCCTGCTTGAAGGTGGCGGGCGCGGACCGGTCCTAGAGCCCATAGTGTTAAAGGTGGTTAATTTTACCTGTAAAATCCATAGATTTAGGAGGTTCCCTAGTGGCCGTTAGCTGTACAAAGAAAATGGGGGAAAAAGTCGCGGCTTATAGTCCGAAAAGTACGGTATTATTATTATTATTATAAAATGTTTCTGACATGTTCAATAAATGTACTTATAATAAAAAAATATATTTCTAGTTGAGAATGTAAAGAACTGATGTTTGATTTCAGAGCCCAACAATAAGTACATCCCAGTTACGGTTCCTATGACCTGGTCGTCAGCCCAGAGGTACTGCAGGGAGAAATACACGGACTTGACCAGCATGAGAACCCAGCAAGAGAAGGAGGAGATCCTGAAGGTGACGAATATAGGTGGGAACATTAGCAACATTAGCTATCTTTAGCTTAGCTATGTTGACGTGATGCCATTTTTACTTTTGGCGATTGCATTTACGCTTCAAAAATCATAGAAGTGGTGTTTATATGTAAAGACCATATTACCATAGAGATTATTTACTGCGATATTGCGAAATCCAATAGTAAAATCCAATAGCTTTTTGTAAAGGGAACCTTGGAGATGCTAAATGACGGTGTCACCGTAACAAAAATATATAATAACCGAACCTAGGGTTGCATAATTAGGTGTGTGAGACCATTCAACTCCCACCAAATGCTTCGACCATCATTTGAGGACCAACCATACAAAATCTAATTTGGCAACAATTTCTTCAAGAGACTGGTGTTAACCATTTGTTTTATTCTGTCTTATAGATGGAGAAACATTTGAGGGACAATGGAATCCATGAGGAGTTCACACTGAGAAGGAGGAAACATCCAATTAGAAAAGTCTCTGAAAAGAAGGGTGAACCATAACTGTGAAAATGTTCCCCAGTCTCACGGCATTTCGTGTTATAGTCACGAAATGTAATCTACTGTATTGATTCGTGTTCACCAACACGATTTAAAAAAAAAAAATCATGTCACACAGAACAATTTTAAAAGCAATGTAAATAATAACAATTTAGAAGGAAAAAAAGGTTTTTAATAATACAGATTTCAGCATTCTGACACAGAACGATTTTAGAAGCAATTGGTAGTATGTTTCGTGCCTGCACCAAATCATAATAAATTAGAAGGAAACAAATATTACAAAAATACATATTTCAGTATTCTGAGCCCCATTTCTTTTCCTCGTGGACAGCAAGAAAAGTCAGACATTATACAATTTAAAAAGTAAGGGTTAGTAAGAAAATGTTTTTATGAACCACACAGCTTCCGGTCTTCCCGACCCGACCGGACAAAAAGACGTGTTTGCAGGCACGAAACATACTACCAATAGAAATACATTGCTTTTAAAATCCTTCTGTGTGACACGAAAATCATGTTGGTGAACACGAATCAATAGATTAAATTAATTTCGTGAATACAACACGAAATGCCGTGAGACTGGGTTGAATACAACCAACATAGTCTTTGCTAAACTATGAAGCCTTTTTATTTAACCCTGTAAGGCCCCCGGTTGTAATTTTGTGAGCTACATTTCTTTTTAGAATTTAAATCAACACCAATTATTAACTTTTGTGTGCTAAAGTGGAGCTTTAATTACTGTTTGCCTTTCTGATGTGCCAACCATGAACTGTTTTACAACATACATAGTTGAAATTATATTGTATCGCTCTGAACAACAATGTATGCATATGTTTTTTGTAGGTCCTAATGGGAGATTGGTACATTTGAAGAAACAAAGTAGAGATGGTAGATCAGTCTATTACTGTGCCACCATTTAGTTCAAGGCCTAATGCCGGAAATAAACTCAGAGGTTGTTAGACATTATAATTAGCCTTTAAAACTAATTATATTTTCTTTATTCTTCTTTGAATGTGGAACGCCCACACACATGAGAAGAAAGAGGACTACAGTTCAATCAGGAGAGACGGTTTTGATGTAATAATACATATTTATTGCGCAGATGCACAAATGAATGTAATGTTATTTTTTTGGGCGATTAGGCCCCGTTGTGCAGGAAGTATCATTCGGGAGGGTAGAGACGATCCGATGAAACCCCCCTGGGGTCTACACGCTGGTGAATGGATCGATACGTCGGTCTGAAGAGGAGGGGTTTAGCTTGACCCTGGATTCAGAGGGACGGGAGGTGAAAAGGGGGGGGGGTAGGGTTGCGGTAGATTTAAAAGGTTTGACAGAGCGTTATGATAGGCTCTTGGGAATAGAGCGAAGTGATTGGTTAAGCTGGGGAGTGACGCACCCGGTCACTTATTGAGAGGAGAGAGAGAGTAGTAATAGAAATACATGATGAGTAAAGGCGGTCTTCCTGGTTGAACTTGCGCTTCATTAAGATGTGTGAATAAGTAGCACATTTTCTTCAACATTTGAGTTTAGATTGAAGATTTGAGTTTTAATTCTTGTTGTTCATTTTTATTTTTGGGATAATTACCTATAGATAATCAGAGATAGATATAAAACTATTAAATACATAGGTGCTAGCTGGTCTGTTGTTAGGAAGAGCAATGATTATGTTATTCTCACTTATAATAATAATAATAATAATGATGTATTAAAGAAATACAGAACTGAACACGAATATTAAAGTTGACAGTATACTTGGTTTTGCATGTTATGCTGAAAGACATGATATTGGACAGATATAAATGCATGATTTCTTGACAAAGTCCTCTCCCGGACGAGATGTATAGCCAACCACTTGTTAAACATGCCAGTTTTAAGACATATTGATAACCTCATTCTTCGTGAATAAGTCATTTACATATTCGTATATATAATTCACCACCTCCACAGGCTCCTTGTTCTTATTGACAGAATAGATTTGTCTTTGACGTGGTTTGACTTTGTGCCTGCTGCTGGAGCTAAATCCCCGAGCTCCCCTTAGTCTCCTCACGAGACAGCATCTAATGAAACATTTAAATATTTATGTGTGGAAAGTTGTTTACCTCCCTCTCTCCGGTGTACCGGCGGGGAGTGGACGAGGGGAAAGCTGACTCTCACTCTTTGAGCAATGTCCTTTCTCTCGTGTTTCCTTCGAACCTTGAAAATAAAGAATAAAGAACCTTTCACTCTTCACTTTTCAGAGTTGCTGAATTAATGAAGGTGAGAAAGGCGGTTGGTATTGTAATCTTGTGAAGGGAGGGCAGTCTGCCTTTTTTTGGGGAGCATGGAAGGGACTTTTATTTGTTTTGTTACTCCAGGTACATTTTATTTCTTGGAGAATTTATTTTATATAATTAACTTTATATTAAGGTACACTTATTCACCATCAACTAGTTGTTAATTAACATATTAGAGTCAAACTACTAGTTTATGTGTTATGAACAAGACTTCACTTTAAAATAGGGAATTCTGAGTTAGAAATACAATTCTTTTTGTTATTTTGACACAATTAACACTTTTGGTTTCATGTCTTGTTACATAAGAATAGACCATATTTGTTAAGTGTTAATATGGTATAATTACTATTATTGTGGTACTACTGCTTTAGTAGGCCCATATTGAGCAGAGCATATTAAAGGGGAAAGGAAACACCAATTACAGTTATAATATTCCGGTAGTTTATTCATTTTACAATGGATATTGATCGTAATATTTATTGTATATGATATTACTCGCCAAAAGAAAATTAATTATCCGCCGGCCGGGTGGGGAATTCCGGGACCAGGCCGCCGCCATTAGGGGAGTCCCAAATGGTGACGTCACTGGCTGTGTTTTCGCTCCACCAAAAGTCAACACAACGTAGCAGATATGGCAGCGATGGAGGAATTTTGCAATGAGATCGACGTTTTGAGCGATGAATTTGACTATTCGTCGGGAGATGACATTGATGTGGAAGCATCTACAGTTACCAGGCATCCCATGGCCTATGCTTATGAACCGATTCGGTCGAATAGAGTGGCATACGATCCGGAATAAAAAAATTAAAAAAACACAATGCTAACAGTGAGCCTCTGAATTAGCCCCGAGCGAAAATGCTAACCTATTACTGCACCGATAGCTCCCTTATTACTTATCCTAGCCGCACATCCAACACATCGTTTATGATCGCAAGGAGACACAGAATCTAACGGTGCCCACCTCAACACTGACAGATACAAACTCGCGAGGTTATCCACAAAAACGTACATCAAAACAAGTGGCGCTAGGTACTAACATACGCCAGGCTAACGGCTTACCTTCCTCATTGTCTGGTCTAAACTGGTCTTCAATGGCATTACAACGATAAAAACGATGATGTAGTTAATCCATAGGTTAATATACAATGGGGCTGTGTCCCCTTTGAAATGTTCTGATAATCTATAAGCAATACAACTGCAATTCCGTTATCTGCTGTCCGCTCTGTGCTCCGTGCGCTCTGGGTCCTGCAATACCATCCATCAATAGCAATACTAGCCTTTTTAGGGCTGTTTTCGACAGATGAATGTGTGTATGCCAGTTTAATTAGTTGAGCTATAGAACACCCCCAATTCTCTATTGTACGTCATAATAGCTACCATTTAGTTTGGACGCGATTGCGTTAATTAATAAGGTCACACTGTGTCAGTAAATACATGTGTGAGCTAGTAATCTGGTAGTGCTGCAATATTTACCTCTCTCTCGGCAGCTGAAGCAACTCGTTTGGTGGCTCGAACTTCACGTTTGTTGACACTGTCATTGTCTTGCGCGGCCGACGTGCTGGGACGGTCGGTGTTCCCGACTGCATACGTTGAGAAATCGAATATTGTGGGAACAGATCCTGGCTTCAATTCCAATGTTTTGTATTGAACCAGGCATCCAGACTGGACTTTGAGCAGCTTCTCATCCTTTAGTGGCAGCCTATGGAAATGTACTTCTTCCTTCTTTGTATAAAATCCATTTGTGCAGCCTGGGGCAATACAATAAACTCCTGACGACGACCGTTTTCTTGTAATGTAAACTACTGGTGCATTGCACGCCATGTTGTTTGTTATTGAGCTTTGGCCCAGGAAGCCGCACCCAATCAGTGGCGTCACTGGAAAAGTCCCGGAGCAATGGAAGCGCCCATGGTCATTAGGCACGTATTTCAAAAAGTAAATTCGCGTATCTCGATCGTTTACATTGGAAATAGACTAGATAAATACATTTCCTAATGGTAATATTGTCGCATGGAAAGCAGTTTGAAAAGTGTTTCCATTTCCCTTTAAGACCAAAACTCATGTACAACAAATTCCTTACTTTTAATAAATAAGCACTAATTAGAGGGTTATTGAGGAAACATTCTTAACTAATGGCCTAGTACTTGTAGAATATGGTCATATAGAATAAAGCATTAATAAGTGTTTAATAAAGACTAATAAACAGCCAATATACTGCTAATAATGCATGTCAATTAACAACTAGTTGATGGTGAATATGTGTACCTTAATATAAAGTGTTACCAATTTGTTTTCGAAATATCATGATAAATAGGTTAGGGTTAGGGGGGTAACCCTAACGATGGTTCATATGTTTTTTCAGGCTATTTCCTGTAATTGGGAATGGGATGCAAATATTAGACAAAACTAAATTACTGCCAAGCATTTTAAATTAGTGGATTATGAAAGTTCATTTATAGCAATGAGATTCGTGACATTACCTAACATGTTGAAGGTCTTTGCTCATCACTGGGCCATGTTTTTCTTCAGAAAAGGACTAAACTATACCACACCATAGTTCACGCAAAGAACTATGGTGGCCCCTAAGAACAAAACTCACAGAAGCAAGAGAAAAAATATGAACCCTTGTGTTGTGTTCAAAAGCTGTTCCCGTTCATGGTGTTGATTTATCTCAGTCCAAAACACACACAAAAAACGTATACACTATTGTTTTAATTACATCATAACTAACTTATCATGCATTCATATCCGTACAATCCTGTTTTATCCTGTAATTTAATTGTATGGCCCCAAAAAACATTACACCACATATTTAAGTAAAACATGTGATTCAATTCATTATATTTCCTATTGTGAAGACAGTGGATCATTACGTTATCTGACTTTAATAGACTAATATTAGAATACAATTTCACCCAAAAGGGTTATAAATGATTGTTACAGTGGATGAAGGGGGTGTCTAAAGTCAAAGATGAATCTTGATTGGGCCAAATTGTACCCCGTGTCACCCGAAACAATTCTGCTGGGTCTTCCCAGACCCGATCACCAAATGATACACTTTCACCTTCAGACTTGGCTAAAATGGTCCAAATGAGTTTTGTAGTGTTTATAAAGCTGCATGTTGTGGAGGATATCATGAAGCCTGGTTCCAATAAAAAGAACTGGAGCGTAGTTATTATATCATTTTATAATTGAAACGGGTCACGGGAGACCCGAACACAACATAAGGGTACAAAAAAGGTTTACGGTAAAAAGCCAAAAAATCTCAAATCCAGAAATGAAACCGTTTTCTGCTAAACATACAGATGATGCAACAAAAGTCAGGGTCAATCCAAGTCAAAACATATTCAAATACAAAAAACGTCAAGCAGTTAATCAAATATTAAGGAAAAAAAGTAAATATTCCTGAAAAATAACACAAACAACGACATTCCACTGAATAACTAGCAGCTTGAGTCTGTACATTTGTAAATAAGCTTAATGTCCTTCTTTATGAGAGTTGGATGAACAGATTGACACCACTTTCAGATGTTTGCATACAGAAATGGAAACCAGACACAGTTAGCTTGGCACAAGAACTGGAAGCAGGAAAACAAAGGTAGTCTGAGTCTGTCCGAAGGTAATGAAAAATGCTAAGCATCCTTGTTGTGATGGTATAGCTATATTTGTTTAATCCAATCGGCTCAGGCACCAGTGGACCTTATTCACACTCAGCTTTAAAAAATCACTGCTCATTCTCTGCTCCCCTCCAAGCATTTACCTGCAGTTTCTGTCTTTTCATCCAGTGGGTTTCATGTTCTGCTTTTGCTGGCGCTAATTAAGTTTCCCCGTGAAATGAAACAGAATCCTGACATCAAGATAAAGTGTTATAAACCTACAAATATGTTCCTATTTTGTTATCAAAGGCTGGGTTTATGCAAAGCAAATAAAAATGTCAATCAAGACCAGAAATATATGGAACCGAGAACTATCCTTTATTAATGGAAGCTTCATCGAGGCAGAAAAGCATCTTCGTCATACACTGCAATTTACCATGGAAAACATACGCCTCTTACGGGGTAGAGTTCAAAATGTACCGCTGATTGGATTTCTGCAGGTAATGAGAGCAACTTGTCACGAAAGGCATGTGAAAAGCACAGATTCCTGTACACCCTCCGAACCAAAGGCAACCGCTTTCTCTATCAGGCAGAAACAGCACTGCAACACAGATTAGATTCTCGCTGGCATCATTTATCTGTAACTACATAGAGGCAACATCACCTATTGAGAAATGAAAAAAGATTCGCCCTGCATAATAATAAATATGGCACAATTAAGGTAGCTATAACTATTGTGAGATTCAAGATGCTGTTAAAGGGCTTCCTCTTGCATACCATCTACCATGATCAATTACAGACAAGTTGCATTTTGCACAGAAATGTTAGCAAAAAGGCAAGCTTCCACAAAGAGAGATGAAAGAAGTGTTTCTATGTTGGACCTTCTGGCTTCCTACCACGATTAAATAAGTTGGAGATCGTCCAATATGCATAGCTACTCAAGGCGTAGAGTACTTTTATATATTAAGTGGTATCCTTTGCGTATCCTTGCCAAACATGGCTTTTGTTTCACATACATGGTATTTGTTATAATATTGTGTACACTCAAATTAGTTCATTTCATTTTCATTCATGTTAATGTAGCCTTGGAGGCATTTAGTTGTGCTTTTATGTAATTACAGTATGTAGTATTTAGCCTGTTAATGCAAAAAACTGCTTATGACAATAATCCATAACCAAGCAAACGTTTTTTTTTTAGGACTGCGGTCCTTTTGGACAATGCAGGACGCAAAACACTTAACGACGTAAACGTGTGGATGATAAAATAAAGAAAAAAGCACATACGTTCCTGGAATTCATTGCGATAGAATACATGTAATTAATAATGATGATGAATGACTGTTTAAGAGGATCTGACGATGAAGTGTCTTCAAAGTGAACCGAGCGTGTGTGTGTGTGTGTGTGTGTGTGTGTGTGTGTGTGTGTGTGTGTGTGTGTGTGTGTGTGTGTGTGTGTGTGTGTGTGTGTGTGTGTGTGTGTGTGTGTGTGTGGTGTGTGTGTGTGTGTGTGTGTGTGTGTGTGTGTGTGTGTGTGTGTGTGTGTGTGTGTGTGTGTGTGTGTGTGTGTGTGTGTGTGTGTGTGTGTGTGTGTGTTGGCTCACACACTGTGAAGCTAATGTGTCCAGACACCTTGCGGGTCCCGGAGTGACTCTCGCAGTAACAGATCAATCAGAGCTGACTTAGTAGACAAGCTCCCCACGCCTCCATTGTGATACCATTATCTTCCATTTAGGAAGGAAAAGTCATATTGATTCTTGCCATTATGTCACTGCAAATGTAGCCCTATGTTGCTCTTTCGGAGTTCTCCATTTGCCTGGAAGGTGAAAGCCAAAAGCTGTGAACCTGAGACGGGACTTTGTCCACAGATAAATAGCTACATGGCTCTAAGTGCTGCACAAATGTGTCAAATGACAATTACATCGATTTCTTTTTATTGTATTATGAGTTGTTGAAAGCTTTTTCCAACACCTGTGTCTTTGGAAGTGAATTTCCCATTCATTAATTCGATTAAAGCTTAAAAAAATAGTTTTGTACATGTTTATAAGGGACATGAGCCAAATTAAAACTCACTGTGAATACATATTTGACAAAGATCGCTTTGTCATCACGCTGGGAAAAAAAACATTTTAAAATAACCCTTATTCCTCTAAAAGAAAGTCAGATTTCACAACTGCATGTCTATTTGCCTTAAATGTTTTGAGAGACCTATTTCTGTGAAGTATTTCCGCAATACAAGTGAACGTTTCCAAATGAGTGGCCATATAGCTCTAGTTCAGGGGTTCTCAAAGTGCGGCCCGCGGGCCAATGGCGGCCCTCGGAAATGTTTCTGGCGGCCCGCGATAGTTAATGTGACACGCTGAAATGCATGCGTTATATTTTAATCCTCCATGGTCGTATCTGGTAAGAATTAGAATGGAATTTAAGAATGGTAAAACTGCGCCCCCTGGGTTGTCATTCCTAAATTATGAAGGACAGCTTGTGGAAAGTTTGCGAGACTACTGGTTGCATGGCAACTAGGCATCTCGCGAGTTGCGGTAATTGGTTAGTACAATAAAGAAAGGATTTGTTTTGGAATTATTTTAGGATTCCGTTTTTTCTTGGGCGGCCCTCAATCCAATATTGGGTACCTAAATTGGCCCTCACTCATCAAAACTTTGAGAACCCCTGCTCTAGTTCAACATTTGGGAACAGACCATTGTGCGGACATCGTGGTAAAGCCTTCTCGAGCTATTCGTTATATTTAGACCATCATCACGATGAATGTACTGAAACATTGCTACCGTATTTTTGTGAAAAAATGAGGACAGTTTGCTGGAGATTATTTCAATTTTTTCAAACTCTTTCTCCTACACATGTGTCCCATGAAATGGATTGAGCTCAGTAGAACTTCTGAATGACGTCTCCATGACATGAAATTCTCCATGACGTTAAAAAAAGGTTATTGGATTGGATATACTTTATTAATCCCTCGTGGGGAAATTGTTTCTCTGCATTTGACCAATCCTAGTGTTAGGAGCAGTGGGCTGCCATTTTGAACAGCACCCGGGGAGCAGTGTGGGGAATGGTGCCTTGCTCAGGGACACCTCGGTAGCACTTGGTCTTGCCGGGACTTGAACTGGTGACCTTCCAGTTGCCAAGCCAAGTCCCTATCGACTTCACCACCACCGCCCACCGGTTATCATAAAGTTATCATTCTACTTTTCACCATGGCTAATATAAAAACAATTGGATTTTCAGTAACATAATCTACTGATGAGCGAAGTTGATGTACTCTAAGGCTACGTGTGCATGATTCAGACCAATCTCTAAAGAAAAGAGACACAGCCACACAACTAGTGAGATGAATACTCACATTGAGGACCTTATGACAGAATGTTTCTATTGATTAGCCATTTGTAAACAGTGGGGGCTTTTATCAAAATGTCCAGCAGAGTTTGGATTTGTTAATAATAGAGAGAACATGACACTGACTGCAGTTGACCTGGAGCAGCTGTGTTGCCACAGAGGGGGGGATAAAGAAAGTCCAGAGAGACAACAGGGGGTCGAGGTTATACTGAACTCACAGTGCTAGTGGGGACAGTGAAAGCCTTTCATTAGCTAACACATATTGAACTCTCCTACTGAGGTACAAGAATAAGGCTGCGGCCCCACGAGGACGAATTCGGTCGTTTGCGTTACTGTTTAGTGTCATATAGACCGTTCGGCCACACGAGGACGACCGAATATGGCACTAAACGACTGAGGAAACGACAACGGGTCCCAAGGTGGATAGAAATGCATACGCCACTCTCTGGGGGGTCAAACAGCTCCGTGTGTGCGCCCTATACGGACATTTTCAGATCACTGATAGTGATTGCGCAATAGCCCCGCCTCTCCCCACCTCTTCTGTTCACCTCCGCTTACCTCGCGCCATTGCTGAAGTGTTTCGCCACCAACAACAACAACAATGGCGGATCGCAGAGTTGCTATCGTGCTCCGGGCGCTATTGACCATGCTACAGTTGTTTGTGCAACATCTACAGCAATAATGATGAGGCAATAGCCCCGCCTCTCCCCACCTCTGCTGCTCACCCCCACGTCAAAGTAAACTGCATCCTGAATTCAGATTATTTATCTTTCTCTCGCGAGTGAAGTCTAATCTGACAGGACAGAGACACGCAGCTCTGCCCACCAACAGCTCCTCCCGCTGCAGCAAAACACACACTTCAAGTCAGATCATCGCCCTTAGCTATTTTAATTACCTCTCAAACTCCCTAAACTAGTTATAAATATGTTTATTTTTTACTGTCGGCCGGGTCACTCATTACTGGATCAGCTGCTGCATGAGACAGACACTGACGCTGTCCGAAGAGAAGGAGGAAAAAGAGAGGCTCCGTGTATTTATCATTATATTATATAGAGTCGTTATTCATTTGTTTTAAAGCTCAATAAATAACAAAGAAGACCTTTGACCGGCACTTTTATAATTTTGTCCGGAAGATTTCAACTTTAATACACGCTGACTGGCGAAAAACTCTGCCCGGTTCCCTCGGCCCCCACCGCGGAGAATAAACAGAAGGACAACCATGCTTCTTCGCTGCTTTTGTGGAGGAAGTTACAGCGCCACGTAGAGGCTCCTGCATATGTACTGCAGCTTCTCCAGCGGTTGGAGCTAAACGGAGTGGTCTCGTGTGGGCAGACACTATCCGGATAATTATTGCATGTGGACGGAAGCCGTTTGCGATTGCGTTTGCGTTAATCCTATGCGTTTAGCCGTTTTCGTCCTCGTGGGGCCGCAGCCTAAGTCATTGATTCTCATAAAACCATGGGCAGTTATTGTTTGTCACTGTACAGCCAGCATAAAGAAATGCCAGAAGGACAAGACCTGTATGCAGATAACTCGAATATGGAATTATTGCCATAAGATGCACTGGTATAGCTTTAATGATGTCTAAAGAAAATGATCCGTCAAAGCAAAGTAGGTAAATGGACTGCTTTTTATGGAGCACCTTTCTACCTTACTGGACAAAGCGCTTATAATGTTCTTCTCATTCACCCATTCATACACTTAAAAAAAAAATGTGGGTTCACTTCAGTGTCTTGCTTAAGAACATCTTAACCTCCTGTTACTTACACTACTCACAAATGTGTTATCGTCTCCATTTGTCTATCAAAATAGATGTTTTGTCTGGTTCGGGAAGCTGTGTTATAAATTCTTCATAGACTTTTTCCAATATTACCCAGCTAACTTCACGCTGCTTACATATTCAGTTTTTACTGGGAATATGTCAAAGCACAGAAGCTAAAAAAACATTTAATGGGACTTAAATCAAAGTTTATTTTTTTCACTTTCTCTTTTATTAGGAAATAGCTATAGATGTATTAATCTTATAGTAAAGGCATGGCCCCTTACTCCTCTCATCTCCTTCCTGACAAATACTTTTGACCAGTTGTTTGATTAATAATTTATGTAAATAAAGTCGGAAGGTTTTTAAATAGTCTCTGATTTGTCTAATAAAGTCATTGTTGTTTTTCTATAGAAGCTGATATAGTTAGTACAACACTCACACTTTAAATTAAGAAAGTTTTTTCGAAAAAACAACAACAGAGAACTGCACAACAAGATGGCGGTGTGGAGCTCCGCGAACGTTTCTTCACTATGGATCTATAAATAGATCTCCATTGACAGTTTCGGCATCTTGAATATTTACTCCTTATGAGAGAAAATTGGAGGGATTAAGCCAGACATAGTAGACTCAAATGAGGAGTCTACTCCTGTTCACCAATATAAGGGACTTGAACGCACCAGAACTGTAAGTGAAGTGAGCATCTTGTGTTTGTTTTTACTAGCTTGTTAGCTTGTTAGCTTGATAGCTTATTAGCTTGTTAGCTTATTAGCTTAGAACTGTCAGTGCCTTGTAGGCCTATAGCTGAACTGGTTGTGAAACATAGACTTAAGTTGCAAAAAGAAGTCCTGGCTTCAAAATCTTACTTATGTAAAACTTTAAAAGTATTGGCATCAGACAAGTAAAGTATATTAAAGCTGTTAGATACATATGGTGGAGTAAAAAGGACAATATTGGCGTTCAAAATGTAGTGGAGTAGATATAAAGTAGCATACAATGAAAATACTCTAATACTAAATACAAGTACCTCAAAATTAAGTATAGTACCTACAAAAGATTAAAAGACTGTAAATGCATGTTGGTTTTTGGTGCATTGGGCAGTGATTGTCTTATACATTTATGATGTATCTAATCTAGTTTGCCCAGCTGTGTTTGTATCTCAGCTTTTCAGTCAAGTGCAAAAACATATCCCTCTTCAGTTTAGGAATGTGAAACCACCTGTACTGATACATTTTGTACTATTGATACTATCTAAGTTTAATAAACATTGGTCTCAGAGCTTATTTCCTGATTTTTTTCAAAACCCATTGTTATTTTTAAGAGAACCAGTGGAATTATAACTCTCAGGTCAAATTGCATCCCTGCACGACCCTATTTTAAAGGTGGGGTAGGTACGTTTCAGAAACCGGCTCGAGATACACTTTTTGTTATATTCCATGGAATTCTCTTAACATCCCGATAGCAATGAATATCTTAAGTGCTTTGACAAAAAATCCATAAAAAAATGTCATCTGTAGAAGCAGTAATACTGTAAAAAGTACAACTTGGATGGCCTACCTGCCTGTCAGCCTTCCATCGGGGCACAAACTTATCTCGTGCCCTCATTGGTCATGTGTGCGTTCGTGTGTGTTGGGGGAGGGGCTCTGTGAGGAAGTGGCAGATTTTCTCCGGTTGTGTATTTTCAAATTCTAGCGATCTCGAGCCGGTTTCTCAAACTTACCTACCCCACCTTTAAATAATGAAAGGTGAGGTGCAACATAGAACATGACAATGAAAGGCAAGGCAAGGCAAGTGTATGAAAGGGAAGCTAATAAAGTCTTAATTGGTGTGCTGCACCTGCTGGCATTGACACCGGAAAATAAACTAATGAAGGTATGTATGTATGCTGTGCCGCAGTGCTGCGTACTAAAGCAAACAGATATTGTTCTAAACTGTATTAAAGTAAACAGGTATTATCTTGAACTGTATTGAAGTGAACATGTATTATTTGAGACTGTTTTAAAGTAATCCTATATATATATAAACCTTCTTACATACACTTTCACAGACACCCTGACACACACAATACACTCCCTGACCAAGATACCAACACACACACATACACTTTCCCAGACACCCTGACACACATACACTCCCTGACCAAGATATCAACACACACACACATACACTTTCCCAGACACCCTGACACACATACACTCCCTGACCAAGATATCAACACACACACATACATACACTTTCCCAGACACCCTGACACACACACACACACAATACACTTTCCCAGACACCCTGACACACACACTCCCTGACCAAGATATCAACACACACACACACACACACACACACACACACACACACACACACACACACACACACACACACACACACACACACTTCATCTTACCAAACACACACACATGTCCTTTTCAAGGTTCTTTTTGGGGCCAATATAATCTCAAGTACTAATATATCTGTGTACAATGTTTGATACTAATATATCTGTGTACAATGTTTGATACTAATATATCTGTGTACAATGTTTGATACTAATATATCTGTGTACAATGTTTGATACTAATATATCTGTGTACAATGTTTGATTGTTTGAGAAAGAATAGTTTGTGTGAAACCTTCCCTGGGAAATTAAAGGAGTAGAATCCAGTGGAAGATAAGCAGTGAATCTCCGCCCCAAAAGGTCCATATACACTGTTGTTTATTCATGCACGGTGCCCCCTGTTGCTGACTGGCTGGTCTCGGTACCTGTATCGCACGGCGGTGGAGCGGGGAGCCCGGAGTGCTCTGTTACAGGGCACTCTGTATTTTCGTATTGTGTCTTTTTACCATTAAAATCAGATTATTGTTATAACTTTTATGCCGGTGTTTTGAACTCCTTTTCTTTTATTAATCTGACCAGGCTCATCTAACGGACGGCGCGGAGCAGAGCTGGGCTTTAAGCCACCACTACTGTGTTTGCTCCTACAGTACCTGGATTCACATTCAGGTTCAGGTCCGGACTCAAGTCCAGAGGTTCAGGTCCGGATTTATAAGTCCGGACCTGAACCCATGGCTTGTGTCAAGTTGTGTGAGTAACTAAGTGAACTTATTGTGAGCTAATTATCAATTGAAAATTAACTCATAATCAACTCAAATTCAAACTCGTCAGGTTTATTGTGCTCCCTTCCAACTTGTGTCTACATTTCTCCACAAAGTACAAATGTAAAAAAAACACTTTTTGCCACTTAGTCTATAAATGACTTATGACAGCAACTACAGTGAACTACTACAACGTTCAAACATTTATTTCATTTACCAAACTAAAGTAACCAAACAGTCCCTGAGCTGACTGAGCCTAAATCCCTAAAACGTTGCTGAAAGGTAGAGTGTAGAGTAGACTATACACATTACACTGTTACACACCTACTATACAGTATAGGCTACACCGTAGTCACTGACTGTACAGTCAGTGTACTGTACTGTCTGTACACCATGTATTTTCTACAACTCTACATGTGTACATTATACAGTACATACTACATACATAGTGATGTACATACATACTGTTAGAAATTAAAATTAATATTGATATGGCGTAATTTTGAATTAAATACACTATTTAATTTAAATCAGTTTTATTCTGAAAAAAACGGAAGTTCACACTATTAACTTAATACTTTTATTCTGAAAATTCTTCACTTCCGGTTAGCATTAGCATGTGGCGAAATGCTACGTTTTCAAACCGTGAATCGAAGGTGAAATGACATGTGATGTTGTACACTGAGCACACTGGGATTAGCACTCATTTATTGACGCTGAATAACGTTTATCAGGGAATGTTTAAATAACAACAGAAACCAGAATATACGTAAGTGCTAGTTTTTTTGCGAGTCCAAGTACCGGTTCCCGACGTTCCGGTTTTAACCGGACTTGAACTATTAGTGTGATGGTCTTGTATTATATCTTGTATTTAAAGTCCGGGTCAGGTTTGCAGTTGGCTTGGAGATGATGGCTAATGAGGGGTCAGTTCTGATGCTGGTTAGCAGTTAAGGGGTTGCATGGTAAAACTAGAAAGGAGCTGGATAGAAGATAAACAATTACATCCAATTGTGTATTGTGCATAGATGATGAAAAATGATACAAGTTATGTGTTATTATAATTGTTAATATTTAACACATTGAGATTGCAAAATGAATTATGTATTATATTAGCAGCCGTTGAGAATGAATACACATTTTCAAAGGTTGCATGAAATACAATCCAGGTGGTCTATTTAAACTTATCAGACGCCATCACACTGCACAGCAGATCTTAATGGCGTGGGATTTTACAATTGTGGATGATTGCAACGATGTAATCCTCAAGCAAAATGATTGCCAGACAAATAGTTGGATTACACAGTTTACAAAGTAATCTACCAACAATACACACATATTTGACCGTGGATGATGTGGTGTGTTGGCGGAGGATGTCGCATTGTGTTGCAGGAGAGGTTGAGCCAGATTTAAATCCACTGCCGGACGACTTTTCTTTTGTGCCCGAGTCCTCTGTGTGGCAGCCTCACCTCAGAACATTAGCACTGCTTCAACATTTTTGTAAAAGCAGTGCTAATGTTAGTCGGAACAAACCTTTAGAAACCTGCAGATCTGATTTATATAATTGAACACAATTAGGACACTGACAATACTTTTTATGTTTTGAATTTTTGACCCAAAACCTTTTTAAAATAACGTTTAATAAAAATGTTGGCAGCACTTATTTTTGCACTTATCAAAATCAGTTTACTTAATTTTCTTTCCCCGGGATATATTTTCTAACAGTTGTTCAATTTTAGAATACAATAAGTATTTCAAGTTAAAGTGAGAATGTGCACATCGTAATGCAATATTTAAATATACAATTAATATTTAAAATAATATGAATTACTATACAGTATGTACAGTATTAGGATCATTAATAATAATAACCTTACAGAAAAAACGTACTTTATTACTCCAATGTAAAACACGAGAGTGTGACAAATGAGTATTGCCCAAATATTATTAATAATTGCCTCTGTGATCAAATTAGAAACCGATAAAAGCACACGCCACATACAGTAGATGAGACGTATCAGAGCCAGGGTTGCATATTTTCTGAGGTGGTGTGTGTGTGTGTGTGTGTGTGTGTGTGTGTGTGTGTGTGTGTGTGTGTGTGTGTGTGTGTGTGTGTGTGTGTGTGTGTGTGTGTGTGTGTGTGTGTGTGTGTGTGTGTGTGTGTGTGTGTGTGTGTGTGTGTGTGTGTGTGTGTGTGTGTGTGTGTGTGTGTGTGTGTGTGTGTGTGTGTGTGATCGTGATCGTTTAAGGGGCGTAAGAGATGCCGGGAGGGACCTCAGGAAGCACTGTAATCGGGACTCAGCTCCCTGACTGAGCAACAGCCGGCGTCACAGACCGAGCCTCTTCACACAGCAGAACCCCAGCATGCACACAGCAGGTCTAGTGTTGCTAATCACGCTAATCACTTTAAATAGTCCCATTTGTGTGCCACACTTGGGCGAGGCTGCACGATGGAAGTGCTGCACAGTTACCTTTAAAGAAATCATCTGGATGTGTTGCTTGAGAGAGGAGTCCCGCTGTTGGCTCCAATGAGTGGTCGCCTAAGCAGGAAAAATGTTACAATCATTATCTAAAACGGAAGCTTTGATCCCTAAGAGGCCCTAGTATGATTTTGTCCCTCTCCTGTCGTGTGTTATAAAGGTTTTGGTGCATGTACATCAGGGCGGTCAAACTCAAATACACAGTGGGCCAAAATAAAAAAACGGTACTAGTCGAGAGCCGGACTGGTTCAATGTTTATTGCAACACGTATTGAAATGAACTTATTGCACATATTAAACCTGGAACTAACAAAGCTTCAATTATTGCCTATAAAACAACATGAAACATTAAATAATCAGTTGCATTCATTTCTCATGGCTCTATCTGCAGCTTTTCCAGAGTCATTTCTTATGAGTACATTTTCCCACAGGCCAACAACAGCTTCAACAAAACTATTTCAATCAAAGAGAAACAAACATGCCCTGCTGTCGTGAGAGAGAAAGTGCAGAAGGAAGCATCCATTGAACTCAGGTTGCTGCTCTGTGATGCTAGTTCAGATACGTGTCATCTCATCTTGGGAGCAAGGTCATCAATGTTTGGGCTCAGGCTCTGAGCGGAGGAGACCCTCAGGATGGAGGGAAGGTGTGCGTGCAATATACCGGCGGGCCAGATCTAATAGCAATTAGAAATTATCCTGCGGGCCAAAATTAAATCCACCAAGGGCCTGATTTGGCCCCCGGGCCTCGAGTTTGACGCAGGCTAAAATCCATGTGTTCCCTCCAGAGGGAGTTTTTCCTCTGCCTTAAGGCATCACAAAAATAAGACCTTTTTGAAAAGCAAAGCATGTAAACATTTCACAGTAGAGGCACAACATTGAACCTGAAAATAAGCACAATACTGTATGTCCTACTTAAGAGCATTTACTCTTGTGTAAATTATAGGTTGTTTGGTTTTAGCCAAATGCACGAGTTTGTAAAGTAGTGATCATACGAAAGGATAACTGAGACTTTCACGAACCCTGTCTAATTGAATTGATCAAGATAATCAATTGTTTGTTGAACTCATCATCCACCATCGAGGCATGCTAGAAGCAAGTTGACGGTGGGAGTAATTGATGTACAAAACATTGATTGTTATTCAACTATAGATATTCTGTTTTCCAGCCAAAGGACTGAATGGAAATCTTGGGGAAACGGGCCCAGCTGTGTTCCTGAATGGAAGGTCATGGAGGCAGCTCCATGAATCAGCTCGGCGGGGGTTAGCCTGCCACAGATCTCCATGATTTATCCCCGGCAGGAGGGAGCAGCCATGAGAGGAGGTCAGGTGCATATAGTATGCAACTGTGAACACACACGTTCACCTGTACCTGCACACATAATCAGGGGGCCCTAGAGTATACCTGACCACACATGCATAAACATAAATACACACAAATCGTACCCACAAGGTTATTCGCAGCACATGTATTCCATTGTTTGCTTCTAACCAAGACAAACTGCCAACAAGAGGCTGATAAGCAAAGCTATCCATCATTAGAGGCGTTTGGGGGGGCTGGTTGATTACAATGGGTGCTAAGCAGTTACAGAGGACAAGGTGGGGGTGAGGTGATTCCAAGCAGAGGTCTGGGACAAATACGACGAAATCTACAGGACTTCCGTAGCATCGTTAGAAATTGGATTAGATGCAAAACAAGCGAGAAAGAAGGCAATAAAATAGTTTTCTGCTATTTTTATTTCTACTGAAATGATTGTAAGCCAACATGGTGGGTGAATTTATCCTGACCTTAACACATTGCCACCGTAGTGAATCACTAACAACGTAAGCATTGAAGAGTTGTAGCATTGAGGCTATTTTTAAAGAACGCTCCAAAATAAAAAAAGCATTTGAAGGTTAGCACGGCTCAGCACGGCATGACATGAGCTTTCCACATGAATTGTAAAATGTCCAGCCGCAGTTTGCCTGTGAAGGTACCGTGGTGCTGCAACGTCTCTTGTTGTGGTTCTCTCTGTCAGCCTGGGCATTTTCCCATTCAATTCAAAACAGGATCATGCACTCCCAGAATAACACACACTTGTTGCTACATGGTGTCCATAGTGTACTTATCTCCTTGCAGCAAAGTGCTGATGAAGATGTGAGATAAACCCTGATGCACCGACCTGAAGGAAGCAATGTTGGAAAGTAAATATACTATATTAGAGAGCGATTGGTTATCTGTTTGATCTTGGTGAGGACATGCAGTTGCAATAAATAAAGATGTCTACAACTGAGGACACAGTAGGGCTGCACGATGTTGGGAAAACATCTAATTGCGATCTTTCTGACAAATATTGCGATTCGAATTGCGATATTTGTTTTTAAGCGACCCAACGGAAGTTTATCTCCGGCTAGGAAGGTCGCATCAACGTGCTCCCGTCTCTAGCACCCCGCAGCCCGAGCTACGAGTGAAAGAACTAAACTTACATGAAACTTCCGTTGGGTTGCTTTAAAGTCAAGTTTTAGTTTAAGACTCACCCTGTGAGAGAAACATGTGATGGAGCATCACTGACCTGACTCAGAGGGTTCACCGAACCATCTAAAGCTCCATTGGAAGCCATTTGGAAAATGTTGTTCATTTGTGTGTATGAATTATACGTTTTTGTTTTTGTATGATTTTAGTAGAATAAAAAAAAAGAAAGGGCAGGCACTCTGTCTATCACCTTCTATCATGGGCCACTTCTGATTGATTAACAATGGCTGGTACTTGTGGAGCACAGCACTTCTGATTGGTGTGGATGACTGACACACAAGAAGGGAAAAAAAAAAATTATAACAAAAATAAAAATCGCGATTTCGATTTAAAATCGAATAATCGTTCAGCCCTAGGACACAGTACTGTACATTTTAAAGCATAGAGGTGGAATATAAGATAACAAATTGTACCAATAGTTCTAATTCGTTTATGATCATGAGTTATTCTTAAAAATCCATGTCAGATGCAAACAGAAGTGCACTCATGCATGATTGAGCTGGTAAAACAAAACATTAACATAATTGTTGGGGTGATGAGTTTGATTTTGTACTTATTAACACGAGGCTTGGATCAAGCACACACATGCACACTTTCACACACACACGGCTAAACAAAGACAAACTCCCTGCAGACAACGAGGGCAAGCATGCGGGCAGGGATAAATCAGAGCTCCAGCCAGGCAGATGAGGCGTATCTCACACTCAAGGAGTGGCCTACTCTGCAGGCACCAGGGATCATTAATCTGCAGCAGACAAGCCCTCTGGCCTCACGCTGGCTTAGGTAGACCTGAGCGGCTGGGCCACGAGCCTCCAACACTAATGGTCTCATTGTGTTATCAGCTGTCAGATAGTACAGAGCTTGTGCTGTTGACCTGAATGGAAGTTCAGCCAAGAGCCACGGGGCCTGTTGTGGTGTTTGAGCTGGATCTGAGAAGACAGCAGAGACGGCTAGGGAACTTGTACCAAGGGAGAAATGTTGGCTTCATTATTCAGAAGATGTTGGATCTATGAAATAATAAGGCATTACTCATTTAAAACATAATTTCTAGCTGAATGCATCCAAGCATAGACTTGTCTGAATCCTTTCCAACGTGGCCAACTTCATTCTATCCTCCCTGAATACACTCAAATGACTGTGTGTCTGATCTGAGGATCAATGAAGACTAATGATGCTGATTTGTAGCGCTGTGGATCAGAAAAAAGGAACATTTCTTCCCACAGAAAGAAAACGTCTCGATTATGACGAGTAACTGGAATTTCATTGAGGTTGAGCCATTAAATGGAGTAGGATAATTATAATGAAACGGAATCAAACATGTCGAGTAAAGGCAATGTCTCGGTTGTTGTTGAAATGATATATGACGGAAAACTGACCCCAGATCTGCCGCGAATGATCCAGTCTTATGTTGGCTGAGAAGAAAGCCACTGATGCCAATTATAATGTTTTATGATTTGCTTTTTTAAATGTTTGCTTTGCAGGTTTATTGATAATTTATGGACAATTGATCCTGAATCTGCCACAAGCAATCCACTGTTGCCACTATTTATGACAGTTTCTCACTTCTCTCAATGTTGTCAAATCTATTGAAAGACATCTGGCTCAGTTTATCAGACATAATGCTCCAAACTGTTAATTCGGAAGTTGTTTTGAAGATAATTTATTGCAATTGTTTGTACACTTGGAGAAGCCTAAGAGCCCGTCTACACTACAGGCATAAACAAATCTTGAAGCTGGGTGTGTCTGAAGCGTGGCGATTTCTCACGACCAACAACCAATCAGGAATCTCCCGCCCCCGGCATACAAAGCAACAGCAATGTTAAAACGAAGTAAACTGGATGTAAACTCCCCAAACAGGTGAAAACCTACCAGTTTCCCCCACTGTCTCTGCCACCTCCCTCCATGCCTGGTTCCTCCGGTTTGTATCCCGGTAATAGTTCTGGTCGGAAAGAACCGGGTGATTTGCTACCGTAATTTCTCGTTTGGAATATGAGGAAATGAACTGGCTCTCCCAGCTTGCACGCGGTTTGATTGGCTAGCGCTTGTACTGGCGGGATTTGCATAAACGGGATTTGATTGGCTGACGCCAGCTTCGAAAGCATCGGGAGTATCACAAGTTGAACATTGCTCAACTTTTGATGCTCACGATGCTTGCAAAGCCATGCTCCGCTCCCCACAATGCAGTTTGGCGAAAATTCAAAATCTTCTACGTCACCCCATTCAAGTGAATGGGCGAAGCGTTGAAAGATTTTTCGATGCCTGTAGTGTAGACGGGGCGTAAGTTGTAGAGGCATGAGCACTGGATAAATGATGCCAAGAGAAAATACCAAAGCGTCAGTCACATGAAGTTCACAGAGGAGAAGGAAGTAAACATTGTTGGTGTGAGAGAATCTGCTCTCTAATAGTGATGTCTGACAATGTGTCATGGCAACACTAATGTTATCGGGTAATGAATTGGGCCAATTGGACGATGTCGTGATGAGCAAATATACGAATGTGCAGGTTCTGTAATTGATTTGATAGAAAGGCGGATATAAATTGCTTTCAGCATCAATATGATTTGAGCAGTGCCTCTGTCAGACCGACTTGTTTGTTTTACTATGTTTGTGTTCTGCATGAGAGGAAGAAGCTAATTATGATGGCAGGCTCAGACCGGCGATTTACGCCAGACAAATCACATTGGCGTGTCCTCAGAGGCTGGCGCCGTGATATTCTCTCCGGCTTCCAGGTGTGTTCAGTGGCGTCTGCGCCCGATGCCAGAGGAGTCTCAGGCGGGAATGCGTTCCTCAAAACGAGAAGATTTAAATTATGATTTCAAAAAAGGGAAAACGACTATCCTGCATTCAGTTGGATGACATTGTCGCCTTGATGATGCTTCACTGAGACAGCCTGCGGTCACTGATGCAAATATCTAATGATCCGGCTTTAATGTGTGATTGCTGTTCTATCGCTTGATTTTAATTTGACTTCAACTATATTTATTTGTTGTTCTTTTCTTTTTACTATCTCTTTAAAGCGTCTTTGAGCACCTGTAAAAGCGCTTACAAAATAAATATATTATTATTAAATATGATCATAAGGTCTAATGCTCTAAAAAAGAGAAATCCCTATAGAGAGGCGAAGTCCCTCCCTTTCCTCCATGGGACCTTATTTCTGAAAAAGTATGTATTGAAGTCGATGGCGAGAGAGATTATCTTTTGATCCCGTTTGAATTGTGCCACGAATTACACACATGATATTTGTCAATTTAAAAGATAATTTTGCAAGTCAAAAAAATTAAACTGTCGTAAAACTGTGAAGTAACACTTTTGTTTGTGTGAAACCGCTCAATGAACTACATCTCCCGTCTCGCACCACACACCAAGCCGGCCGTCACGTTGAAACATTTCACTTCTTTCTTTCAGAACGAGGCGGAAAGTATTCAACGAGGTGAAAATCACTCCAAGTCTGGGCGCGTTGAGAGCTGTACATACACACAAGGGGTGTGAGTCGGTTCCGTGAGAGCCAGCATGCGGGACCGGGACTCTGGGATTTGTAGTCTTTCTAGTTGCGTATTTTTCATAGTCTTATATTTCAACGGTTTTAAGACAAACTGTGACTTTTTTGACATGGAAATTATTTTTTAAGATGGACAAACATCATGTGTGTAATTCGTGGCACAATTCAAACGGGATCGAAAGATACGTTTTCTCTGTCCATTGACTTCAATACATAGTTTTTCAGAAATAAGGTCCCATGGGGCGGAAGTCGATGGGCGTGACTTCGCCTCTCTATTACATGCCTTGGAAATTAACATTCTACAAATATTTTCTGTTATTTTCCGCCTTTGCATTTTCTCACATTCAGATCCTTCTAGCCTCCGTCTTTTTCCCTACAGAGTTTTGCAAAGAGAACTAAATCGAAGTGTAATTTAGCCCACTGTTTATAGTAAATCAATGTTCTGACAGATAGTATCTCTCTTCCTATTCAATGACTTCAGTGCTGGCTGGCTTCTCTTCCACACAGACTTAATGAACCGCAATCCCTACAATACATCCTATTTAGTCGAGACCTTCTGCAACGGAACAAACAACAACATCAACGGTTTAATTGAACCAAGCAGGCAAGATAATAGTCCAACTCATCGTATTGCTTTTTTTCCTGAGGGTGAACAAATCATTACACGGTCTGTGTTCTTTTCTCTAATTAGTGAGTCAGACCGAGCCAATTAGCCTAGCTTAGCATAAAGATTAGATCAAGTTATAAACAGTGAATCTGGACCTTTTTTAGTTTTTAAAACATCCCTGCAGTTCTGGACTTTTTTTTGAATTACATTGGTCAGTGAGATCTCTAAATTCTGATTGGCAGAAAGGTGGAAAGTGATTGGACACTTATGCTCGAGCTATTTGTGTAACCCCCATCAGCAAATGGTTGCCGAAATTTGCAGAAAGAAAGCTGAAAAACATATTTCCCAAAATGTAAAACGTTATTGTTTGCATCTTTTGGTTTGACTTGTGTTTCTCTGTTTGAATTGTCTATACGTCACTAGCCTGTTGCCGTGACAGCAATATACATAGTTTTGATTAGGAAATTGTACAGGTTGAAGAGTAGCCGTACATTATGAGGCCTCACATACAGCTTTGGGTGAGTGGCACCAAGCAGTAATTAGGATGGGAGAAGTGAGACGGCCATTATTCTTTGCCGTGACAATGTTATCATACCAGTACTTTCTGCAAGACGTGCTTAAATATCTGCGATGTTTTTACACCAGTGTCCTATTTTAGTGAAGTGTCTTCATCACCAAGGGTAACGGGAACATTGTCCTAGCATCCCGGGGGTTAGTTATGACCCAGCGTGACAATATACCACCAAAACAACGACTTCGCAGAGGCAGCTCGTTGTAAATCTTTTTCATTGTGTGTGTGTGTGTGTGTGTGTGTGTGTGTGTGTGTGTGTGTGTGTGTGTGTGTGTGTGTGTGTGTGTGTGTGTGTGTGTGTGTGTGTGTGTGTGTGTGTGTGTGTGTGTGTGTGACTCAGAGTCCAGCCTATATCACAGTCTCCTTAAAGGTCTCCTATTATGCTATTTTGAGGCATACATTATGGGTCTCAGATATATAAAAACATGTGTATGATGTGTTTTTCTCAAGATACCAAACTGATCATGCATGTGAGACATCCCTCATATCCCTCCCCTGTTAGAGAGACGCTGGTTTTGGGTCCTCAGCTTGATATCTGACGCTAATCTGGATCAGCTCCGTTGTACCTTTCGTTTTTAGAGATTTGGGTACTGGGGAAAAGAGAGAGGGGTTTTGCTTTCTGACACTTTGTGAGTTCCACCGGGGACACATATTTAAATAAAAGTGCATGATAGGTCCCCTTTAAAACCTCTCAGACAAGCTGGCTGGAAAAATATCACAAAAAGAAAATGTTTCCCTGCATGTATTACTTAAAAAATGAGCAAATAGAATTTACATTTGTGATTTTAACGGATAATTCAAACCACTTCACCACCATTAGATATGTATGACACATCTCGCCATCTCCCCCTCCCCCCCTCCCTCCTCCCTCCCTCCCTCTCACTTAACAGATGGAGGTGTCAGTGGATTTCCACCTTAACACATGCCAGGGCGGAGCTACCGGGCTCATTTGCATATTCTGGAGCGAGGAGTTGTCTTCTCGGGTCGCAGAGGTTCCTCCGCTGAGGTAAAGGGAAGGTGAGCGGTGACAGCACAAAGCTCCACACTGACTTTCTGCTCCTGCAACCTCTGGACGCAGCGCTCGTCTCGTCTGAGGATAAAAATAAAGCACTGATTTTAGAGTAGAGGAACATTTTTCACTCCAAGAATAAAAACCCTCGGCCTGCAGTGCTGCTACGGAGTTTTATAAGCAGTCCATTTGCCTTGTTGTTTACAAAAGGGAATGGGTTTTTCTCATCTGATATGACCAATTGGAGAGATAATATAGAGATAGGGTGTGGGTTTGTTCGATGTTGGTCTCATCATTTTAAAATGTTTTAGTGATTGCTGATAACCTGTAACTAAAATAAATAACCAAATCGATAACTTGAAAGAAAGTCTTGTACATTTTCTGATGATCAGCAGCAACCTCCTAAATAATAACCTCTTAAGCCCCGAGCCTGTTTTTCAGGTTTCAGGCTCGATAATGACATTCCCAGAACAAATGACCATATCTTCTAAAAGGGGTAAATTAATAATCTTTGTTCTCAAAGTAATGATAAACCTGTGAGTTGGATGCAGAAAAGTCAGAATAAATATAGATGTTTTTTATTTTAAAGAAAATTCAGATTGAACATGGTAAAAAACTGTAAATTATAGTGTCCGTCCAAAAAATATGTTGTACTTATAGTGAAAACTAACCTTGGATGATGGGTTAGTAGACTAAAAGCTTTAGGAATCCAAAGTACAACATATAATAAGTACCCTGTATCAAGATCGATGCAAAACAAGTGATATTTGACCTTTTTAGACAGATTTAGCAAAAGAAACCCTCTTCTGGGGCCATTTGGGTGGATTTTCCTTATCTCTGGCCCCCTTGCTGGATGTTGACATGTGACATCTCTTTCTGACCGTCAGAGCCAATGGAATCGAGGGGAACTCCCACATAGTCCTTATTTGGTAATGTGTGTGTGTTAGACTGCCGCATTGCCAAGACCGGAAGCAGCAGCCACTCTGGTGGCTACCATTAGCAGCTAACTTTTGCTCTGCGATTTTTACATACAAATGGTATTATGGATTATAAATGAAATAATGTTTGTATACAGAGACGTTAAAGACCTATGGATTAACCGATTCAGCCGCGTTTTTTCTCGTTTTAATGCCATTGAACACGTCTTTTGATCAGATTGACAGCTACGGTGAGACGATCTCCCTAGAAGCTCCGTAAAGGTACGTGTTGTGATGTCTGTGTTTGCTTCCCCTGTCGCGAGTCCGGATCACTCAGTGATAATATATATACCTAAATAATCTGTGGAACCTCAGCTTTAATCGGATATCTTGTATGTGCAGCTACGATAAGTAATAAGGGTACTTTTATCTTGAGTTCTGTGCCAATGTCCGTTAGCATTTTTCGCTAAGGAGTCATTTAGATGCTTCTTATGAGACTTGTGTTTTGTTTTGGTAAAAATAGTTTGTATCGTCAGTTAGCTGAGATTATTCCCGTTAATCTGGTATAACACATTAATAGGTTCTTAAATATTACGATCCCCTGAGACACAGTGTCGTGAAAAAAAAAACAGGGTCCTGCCGCGGGCCGAATACATTTTTGAATGTAGAAACAAAACAAACAATAATTATAACAAAGAGAAGCAACATGTAAAAAAACGTTCAAGGTATAAAAAAAATGAAAACAAAAAAAATCTCAAATAGTTTCTGTCACGTTCAAAAGGCGCAAAAAGAAGCTTAACAGCGTTTGGGTCCTCCCCCCTCCAACGTACATTCTTCAACGAAATCAAAGTTTAGGTCATCGGCATCCGTGATAACATCAACCATGTTAGAGTGTCCCTACCTTTGCCTCCAACAAAGGGAGACTACTAGTGGGACTACTTTTCCATCTGTTACCTCAGACTCCTTTAGCCTGGGTGAGTTGTTGAGACTTTCCCCTGGTTCCTCCTTTGATGCACAGCTTCTGTCTCTCTTCATGTCTCTTCTGTCTCTCCTCCTATCTGTCTCTCCTCATGTCTCTTCTGTCTCTCCTCATGTCTCTTCTGTCTCTCCTCCTATCTGTCTCTCCTTATGTCTCTTCTGTCTCTCCTCATGTCTCTTCTGTCTCTCCTCATGTCTCTTCTGTCTCTCCTCATGTCTCTTCTGTCTCTCCTCATGTCTCTTCTGTCTCTCCTCATGTCTCTTCTGTCTCTCTTCATGTCTCTTCTGTCTCTCCTCCTATCTGTCTCTCCTCATGTCTCTTCTGTCTCTCCTCATGTCTCTTCTGTCTCTCCTCATGTCTCTTCTGTCTCTCCTCATGTCTCTTCTGTCTCTCCTCATGTCTCTTCTGTCTCTCCTCATGTCTCTTCTGTCTCTCCTTATGTCTCTTCTGTCTCTCCTCATGTCTCTTCTGTCTCTCTTCCTATCTGTCTCTCCTCATGTCTCCTCCTATCTGTCTCTCCTCATGTCTCTTCTGTCTCTCCTCATGTCTCTTCTGTCTCTCCTCATGTCTCCTCCTATCTGTCTCTCCTCATGTCTCTTCTGTCTCTCCTCATGTCTCTTCTGTCTCTCCTCATGTCTCCTCCTATCTGTCTCTCCTCATGTCTCTTCTGTCTCTCCTGATGTCTCCTCCTATCTGTCTCTCCTCATGTCTCTTCTGTCTCTCCTCATGTCTCTTCTGTTTCTCCTCATGTCTCTTCTGTCTTTCCTCATGTCCTATCTGTCTCTCCTCATGTCTCTTCTGTCTCTCCTGATGTCTCCTCCTATCTGTCTCTCCTCATGTCTCTTCTGTCTCTCCTCATGTCTCTTCTGTCTCTCCTCATGTCTCCTCCTATCTGTCTCTCCTCATGTCTCCTCCTATCTGTCTCTCCTCATGTCTCTTCTGTCTCTCCTGATGTCTCCTCCTATCTGTCTCTCCTCATGTCTCTTCTGTCTCTCCTCATGTCTCTTCTGTTTCTCCTCATGTCTCTTCTGTCTCTCCTCATGTCTCTTCTGTTTCTCCTCATGTCTCTTCTGTCTTTCCTCATGTCCTATCTGTCTCTCCTCATGTCTCTTCTGTCTCTCCTGATGTCTCCTCCTATCTGTCTCTCCTCATGTCTCTTCTGTCTCTCCTCATGTCTCTTCTGTCTCTCCTCATGTCTCCTCCTATCTGTCTCTCCTCATGTCTCTTCTGTCTCTATTCATGTCTCCTCCTATCTGTCTCTCCTCATGTCTCTTCTGTCTCTCCTCATGTCTCCTCCTATCTGTCTCTCCTCATGTCTCTTCCTTCCTGTCCGCCTCCACCTGCTGCCTTTTGTGTCCTGCCTCTGTATCTTTGTGTTTGATTGCACCAACAGGATGGATCTCTTTCCTCCGCCTCCTCCTCGGCTCATTTATCCTCCTCTCTGTCCAGAAGAAGAATTACCAGATGTGAGATGGTGTTATCTCCTTTTATAAAAGAAGCTCATTCAACTAATACTAATCTTCCCCTTTACTGTGTCCGCGGTATATTCTATAAATGTTATCTCGGTGTGTAGTTATTAATAAAAACATGTTGACATTCCCTTTAAAGCGACTGGTAGCTTTTACAAACACAAAAACCTCCACACAAGGTGTCTTCGGCAAAACAACATTTTTAACCAGTTCTTTTTAGGAAAGTCAACATCTCTTAAAAAAACACAAAATATCTGGAAACACAACTCAGTGAAACTACGGCTGGTTGTGCCAGAATCAGAACTTTTTTAATGCTATACTTGGAATTAAAAGGAAACTAGCTCAAATGTGTGCTTCAGTATTTTTCACAAAATCCAGCTGCGGCCTTTATTTCTATTTGTTTAATACCATTATTAAAAAAGTTAGAAATATGCCGAGCAAACACGTATACACAGATGCAAAGTCTTCTGATCCGGCATGAGTTGAGAATTGACCATGTATCATTAAACTACGAAGAAATTGTATAATATTTCAAATAACTTTAATGTTTGAGGTGACTTATTGACTTTAACACAGGAATGCACTTCCTCCTTCAGTCTCTCACTCTGCCTTTACAGGAAATCAAACATTATTTTATTTTTATTTAACCAGATAAAAAAGCATTGAGATGCAATCTAATTTACAATGCTGACCTGGCCAAGAAGGCAGCAACGTTACACATTATTACACATAACACAGACATGTTAAATACAGAGAACATATAGAAAACAAAAGACGAAAAGCAGTCACTCCATGAGGACAGTAAGAAAGGCACTACTTATTACTGCAAGAGCAGCTGGTGGTAAGGACCTCAGACAACTTCAATCTAAAACATGCTATTGAGACAAGTGCCCTCAGTTTGAGGCCTGATTGAAGGTCATTCCAAGACCAAGGACCATCATAAATAAGACTCCTTTTCCCAGCCTCAGTCCGCACGGCAGGAACCTGGACCCGTATCCAGGCTCTGGATCTGACATAAAATGGCTTTATACATGAATACAAACCAGTGCTGCATCCTACGCATACTGTGAGGACCATCCTAGGCTACACAGTGTGCAATGATGAGTCCTATCGGGTGCATCTGATATATAACGCAGTGCAGCGTGGGAGAGTGGGACAAGTTTGACCAAAACAGTGGGACAGGCAAATCTATAGATGGTGTCACCGTAGTCCAGCCGGGACAGGACTAATCCAGAGACCAAGCTTTTACGGGATGAAGTTGAAAACCACATTTAAGTCTGAAAAGGAAGCCAAGAGTGAATTTCAATTTCTTTGATAATAATAATAATAATAATAGATTTAATTTGTTAGCGCTTTTACAGGTGCTCAAAGACGCTTTACAGATATAGTGAAGGGAAAAGAAAAGGAAGGAACAACAAATAAATATATAGAACTGATAGAACTTCAATGTGGTGTTTATGACATATGCTTCATGCATTCTGCCACCCTCGCTGACACTCAAAATAAATAAAACCTGCGTGTTAACAACATATGGAGATCTCAGCGCCACGCATCTTTAAAAAACAAAAAGTGTGTGATGTTCAGCTGATGAGACAGATGGTTCATTAGGGAATCACAAGTATCCCGCCAAGTCTTCCACTTACTTCAGAAACAGACCTCTGAGGCCCCGCTTGGTTTCGAGTGTGTGCTGCTACCATTACAGATCTGAGATTTGAATAGATTGCAGTGAGCATCCATCTCATGTTTATGCAAAGTTCAGTTTTGTTCTGTCCGGCATACTCACGGACATTTATGTAAACCGCTTTGAATAATTACATCTGGACAAACAGATTTTTTTTTGGCCTGTACTTTCCGTCTCGGTTCTGTCTTCTTTTTTTTTTCTGCAACTTTATTCACATCTTCTGTTTTTTACCCTCCATCTGGACCAGTGCCAGGTTTTAGTTTCCATGGCAACATACAGTTTCTTGATCTAAACTGATGATAACCCAGAGAGTCTGGATGGCAGCTCCTTTTTGCAGAGTATATTTTTATCTGGTTCGAGTGCATATTCTTATCTTTCCTCCCACATCATAATAACTCATCTTGGTTATTACTGACCGTCCTGTTATCAGAGAACATATGCTGTGTTCTGAGGACACACGAGTTTATCAACATGTGTCCCCTCTTCTTCACGTCTCTTCTACATCAACATGTGTCCCCTCTTCTTCATGTCTCTTCTACATCAACATTTGCCACTTGTTGATGTCATAACGATGACATTGGCTTGTGTAACCATTAGCCAATCAGCAACCAAGGTAACCCCCTTTATTTTCATCTAAAGTAACAGACAGAAGACTAAGAGGCTTCTCAATACTCAAATTTCCCCTCCTCGACTCCTCGACTCCTCGGTCCTCCGGTAGTGACCCGGAAATGAATTTCAGCGCGCCATTTTGAAGGACGTCTCATTTCTCTAAATGCACACCGAGGACCGAGGATCGAGCGTCGAGGAGGCTCTCTGGAGGAGCTATAACCGAGGATACACTGATGGTTCCTCCACGGCTCCTCCGCGGATGCATTTCCGGGAACGGTGTAGGCGTGGCGCACGGCCGGACTTATCTCAGCCAATGACAGCTCTGCATGCATCCCCTGGATATTATTTTAGAAACTGCTCTCATCACAACGCGATGTTTACAGTGAGAACAGCTGTGAGGTCCTGCAGAAAGCAGAGCAGTGTGTAGAATATATATCACTCAGTATAACAGGCCTACTCTTTTTGCTTTAGTTTAGTAGATATCTACAAACAAAGAGTCGACATTTTTCTAAAACCATTTAGTGCTTCACATAATAAAATACACAACGGCTGTAGCCTGATTATGCTTTAGGAGCTGTAGGTGTGTGTTGTACAGTGTGTGCGCAGATGCGGCGGACAGACAGGTCTCAGTTGGTTTGGTGTCCTCTGCTTACTTTTAATACTTGCAAATACAACTTTTGGCCCGTAATTTCAATTCCCCATTTCAGCGACCATGCAGCTGTTGCCACGTAATAATGAACGGACGTCACTTTAATATGACCGCTCAGAGGAGAGGAGTTCTCATTTCTTTAAACGCCTGCTGCTTCCCCTCCTCTCTCCTTGGTTCCCCTCCTCGGCCCTCCGCTCGCATCTCCTGTGGGCGGGACTAAATCTCGAGGAGGGGAGTCGAGGAGGGGAAATTTAAGAATTGAGAAGCCTCTAGGGCTGAAACAGAGGGGATTATGGGTAATGCTGCAATGATCTGTTTGGTGTTTCAGCCAATCAGAGACAGGCTCTGTATATATCTGAAAGCTGTAATATATTGATGAGAAACGGTATAGCAGGGGACCTTTAATATTCACTAAACAGTATCGGGTCGTGTTTGTATATGTTTGGAAACGGGTAAAGCCAATGAAAAGACAAGGGAAGTTAATCGCTGGAAATGGCAACAGCATTCCCATTGCTGTGACCGAGGGAGAGCTCCATGGCTGCGGTCCCTAATGGATTGAAATGACCTAGAAGTACTTAAGTAGCAGTCATGATAAGATGTCTTCTAAATGAGGGAATAGGGAACGGAGCTGTGGTGCACTTTATATAGTCCAGCTCGAACATATTAGTTTTCCAGCGGCAGCAGCGGCATACCAATACGATCTGCTCTGCAGTGTAAGTGCCGTTTGATTCTCGTAGCATCGCAGTTGTCTTTTCCTAAATCCTGATGAATTCTTCTTCATATCTTTCCTTTCCCGGTCTTCGTCACTGAGGATAAGGACAAGTGGTTAGGAAAAGACATAAGACCGTTTTTTTTTTTTTACGATTTGAACCCATATTTGCTCCCAGCAGCCGGATCAGCCCCTTGGAGAGCGGCACGTCGCGCAAACTTCACATTTTCCAGGTGTGATAGAGAGGAGTTTTGTGGGTTTCGAGCGGGGGTCGGCAACCCGCGGCTCTTTAAGCCCTCCACACAAATGTTTCGTATCTTGTATTTTTAGGTGATACTGTGGCACATAACGGTTTTAATTAGGTCAACTAAAATATGCGTCACATCCTGCTACGGTCCCGCGCCAGCACCTTTAATGACCTGACCCCCGGCTCGATGAGCGAACTATGGATACATCAAAGAAAATAAAAGTATCGGAGGAACACGGAGGGTTTAATTCTGCGTGGACAGAGTTATCTGCTTTCACAGCAAGCGATGCTGGCTTACCGGGATGTTTGATATGTGGAGAGAAGTTGTCAAAGGTGCTGCAGCCTTTACGTATCGAGGAGAAACACGGGAGAGGAAGACAGCTGACGACCTTCAGTCCTAATTCAACCAGTTAACTATTGAGGGTGCAGCTATGTTTTATTTATTTCAAAGTGGGCCCATTTGAATTATAGTCATTTTCTTCAAATGTGCAGAGGACTCCCCAAGTGCTGTGTTGATTTATTAGTAGGCCTGTGTCTTTGTTTTAATTCTCCTTATGAGAGTTCTTTGTTTATTATGAGAGGGTTTCTATAATGTAATAAATAATAAATGCAAATAAACTGTAGTTTTTGTCTATGATGTAACAATAAATACAACTTTATAAGCTATCAAATATGTTTGCGGCTCCAGACAAAATAAATGGGTGGAAAAGGGGGCAGAATGGCTCTTTTGGTCAAAAAGGTTGCAGACCCCTGGTTTAGGGCAGGGGTGTCAAACTCAATTTCATCGCGGGCCACATTAGCATGCGATAGCATTAGCACTCAAAGGGCCGGTTGTAACTTTAAGACAATATAAATATATTATATTATAAATATTATTATTGCCTCTGCATTGGATTATTATCGGATAGGGTAATAACTTACGTCTGAATGCAGAAGTCTAGGGCAAATAATTATAAGCCTCTTCAGTGCCATGTCACAAAATGAGATGCATTGTGGGATATGTAGTTTATGGGCAACCTGCTTCTGTAAAGTGGCATGTAACCGTATAATAAACATATTATATTCTTTGCAAGCTCTTGCGGGGCCACATAAAATGAAGTCGCGGGCCGGATTTGGCCCCCGGGCCTTAAGTTTGACACCCCTGGTTTAGGGGAACCTGGAGACTGCTTGTAAACACTTCATGTTTTATCTTTCTCCTCGTAGTGTTGTTGTTAACTTTCTGTCTATCTAGATCAGGGGTGTCCAAACTACGGCCCGCGGGACATTTTGAATCGGCCCTCAGCAAATTAAAACAGTATAATGGAATGCGGCCCACAAATGAAACTTGAGCTCGTCTTGTATTGTACTTCTTACATATATCCGTACACATATGTTACACAGTAACAAATCTAAGTTGATAAGAAAAAACGTATTTAAATAACAACCTTGAAATAAACCCTTCCTATTTCCTCTTACGATAAGCAATCGAAGGCTTCTGTTTTAAGGGATGAGCTGCTAACAACATAAGCAAACCCCTATGGAAAGCTGTGATGTAGGCTGTTGTATCTTACCTACATTTGAGTGATTTTGCTTACTTATAATTTTACTTATGAAGCAATAAACCTCACCTCTAGTGAGCGGCCCAGCCCTTCGAATATTTGTTTTGTATGTGGCCCTTGTGAAAACAGTTTGGACACCCCTGATATAGATGTATGGATGGACGATGGTTGGATCTTTAGGATGGTTCGTTTGTTGAGTCGTTCTTTGGTGGGTCGTTGGCTGGTTTGTTAGTTGTCCAGGAAAAGTGTCATAAACCTTGCTCAATAGACAATGCAATTTTTCCTGGTGTAATGTTTTGGTCACAGCTCCGGGTAACATTCAGTCTACTGGTTCAGTCATGGCAACACAGAGCCTCAATAACGAGGTATCAGAGGTCCATGTTAACAGATTAACATCAATATAAGGATAAAAGACAGTTATTTCTGCAGCCAATGAATAATGTTGGAGCCATTTTCCTTTCATTTCATTTTATTTCAAACCTTTATTTATACAGATAAAATCCCATTGAGATCATTGATCTCTTTTCCAAGGGAGACCTGCTCAAGTAGTTCCACATGAAACATAAAAGCATAAACAGAACAACAAAAGGACATCATACAGCATCCTTTACAAAATTATCCACATAAACAGGTACCAATAGCTTCTGATTGACTAGCATCCAACCAAGCTTTAAAAACATTTAGTGGCACCAGATTGTTCAGTTTCCATTTAATTTGCAGACTGTTCCAAGACAGAGGAGCTGCATCTAAAAGCTGTCTTCCCTCAGACAGTCCTCAGTTGGCACATTTAATAAAACCACAGCATTCGATCTCAGGCAGTAGCCACTTACAATTCTCCGTGAGATCAGGGAGCAGATATAAGATGGAAGTTTCCCTAGCATGGCGTTGTAGATGAAAATGTACCAGTGACTGAGCCTCCGTACAGTTAGTGAAAGCAAACCAGCCCTTGCATACAGGGTACAGTGAAGGGTTAATGCTTTACAGTTTGTCACAAATCTCAGTGCGCTGTGATACGCAGCATCTAACTTGACCAGGCAATTGGCAGGTGCATTCATATACATCAGATCCCCATAGTCCAGCACAGGTAAAAAGGTCACAGAGCCTTTTCCTGGCCTCAAGCGAGAAGCAGGACTTGTTTCTGAAAAAGAACCCTAGCCTAACCCTCAGTTTTTTTAGCAGGTTATTTACATGAAGTTTAAAAGAGAGACAATCATCAAGCCAGATACCTAGGTATTTGTAACAACAACTTCAAGTTTTGTTCCTTGCGTAGTTACACTATCTAAAACAGGCTCTGGTGTCTTTTTGGCTTTAGAAAAGAGCATTACCTTGGTTTTATCCACATTTAAAAGAAGCTTTAGTTCAGAGAGCTGAGTCTGAATAGTGTTAAAAACAGCCTGTAATTTAACAACAGCCTCCTGAATTTACCATTCACCACTTTCATTGTGGCAGTGATGGTGCTGTGTTTCTTTCTGAATCCTGACTGATGTTTAGACAGGATGTCATTGTTACATAAAAACTCCTTTACCTGTTCACTCACAAGTCGTTCGAGCACCTCAGCCAGAACTGACAACTTGGCCTATAGTTATTTAAAATAGTTGCCTCCCCTCCTTTCAGTAAAGGCAAGACATAAGCAGACTTCCATACTTTTGGAATTGTGTTTGAGCTGAGGGAGAGGATAAAAAGAGAAGTAAGAGGTGGAGCAATAAAATCTGCAGCTATCTTTAAAAAGAAAGGTTCTACGTTGTCCGGGCCAGCCGGTTTCCTAGGATCTAGCTTAGATAAGGCTTCATGAACAACATCAACAGTAAAAGGGGTAAAACTGAAAGGGTTTTCCAGACCACGTTTTTCAGAGTCATGGACTGGGGTGTTCACAGAAGCAGAGTTAGAAACAGAATCAAACAGAGAGCCACAGGACCCAAAATGCTCATTAAAGCAATTTAGCATAGTAGCCCTGTCCGATATAGAGCCAGATGCTGTGGTAAGGCACGGAGGTAGCTCATCACGGATATCACCGGTTGATATCGATTTTATTGCTTTCCAAAATTTCCTAGGATTATTTAGGTTTTCTGTGGTAACCGACAAATAGTACTTTGACTTTGCACTTTTGACATTTGAAGTGAAGCTATTCCTTAGCTGCCTAAAACGCAGCCACTCTACCTCTGAGCCTGATTGCCTCGCCTTTGCCCAGGCCTTGTTTCTCTCATGAAGGAGACTGGACAGCTCATCAGAAAACCAAGGATTGTCTCGTCCCTTTACTCTAAATGTACTCAGGGGTGCATGTCTATCAATGATCTCCATAAAACCAAGATAAAAATAAGACCATGCGGTTTCGATTTTACCCCAATCAAAATCAAACAGATCATGCACAAAACCCTGCTCCACAAAATGTTTTATGTCTCTCTTGATGATAATGCGAGGTTTAACCTTTTGGACCTTAGTGTCCCTAATTGTGGCCACAACACAGTGATCGCTCAGATCATTTGCAAATACTCCCACAGAAGAATATTTATGGGGAACATTAGTTAAAATGAGATCAATTAGGGAGCATTTATTAGGGGACTTAATATTTGGGCGAGTAGGACTGTCCACAATCTGAGTAACATTCAATGAGATACAAAGGTTTTTAAAATCCTCTGACACTGCAGTTAACCAGTCCCAGTTAAAGTCTCCAAGTAGCACTATTTCCTTGTAGTCTAGTTGTGATAAAAGATTTGCTAGTGAAGACAAGGAGTCTTTGACAGCTGAGGGGGGTCTGTAGCAGCCCACCACCATGACCTGTTGACCCTTTGCCACTTCTATATTTAAGGCTAAAAATTCAAATTGCTTACTGATCGATTTGGAAACTAATGTGGTTACACTGAACTTATTCTTAACATAAATGGCAACGCCGCCACCTTTATTAGGCCGGTCGGTACGATACACATTAAAACCATTTAAGGCAATGTCAGAGGCCAAAATAGATTTGTTTAGCCATGTTTCAGATAAGACAATGACGTCAGCGTCAGTCGATTTTGCCCAGATACGGACAAAATCTAGTTTACCTAACAGACTGCGCACATTCAAGTGGATGAAACCCAACCCAGACCTAGCTTTAAAATCAGCAGGAGTAGCGATCTGACTATTACTACTGGGCGGACCAGGGTTAGGTTGTACATTTCCTGACAGTAATAACAACAAAAAAAACAGGCATCTTTTCCTCTTAAATGACACACATACATTGTCATCTGATTTAGAAACACCGGAAAAGTCTGCGAGAGTGTGATTAGAGCTTAAGAACCAGTCCTGAAGAACCATCATCGCAGGAAAATAAAAAAGACAAACATATTTTGTCGAGCAGATTGACTGTGACAAGGAAACCGGTAATTGTTTGAGCAACACATCCGAACCTTTGCAGGGGATACCCACTGTGGGTGGCAGAACAGACCTGAATCCAGTAGACTTCTCAGAATGACTAGAGATCTTCTCATAGTCCAAAACAGTTAACAGGCACAGCAGAATCCCGATATGAGCCATTTTCCCAGACCAGCAGAGCATCCGGATAGGCGTGCAAGCAGGCCCGACATGTGGAGGCGCTCCGTTCTCCTCGCAATATCCCCGGTGCAGAACCTCCTCAGTACAGCAGGATAGGCGAAGCAGGACCAGCTCGAGGCGTAGAGGTGCTCCGGTCTCTCAGCGATATCCCCGTGGTAAAACGTCCTCGGCACCGTAGAGCACGACAGGTGGAGCAGGTGGATACAGGCCTCCGCTACAGCAGGTGTAAAGGAGGCCGCAGCCCGAACGCGAAGCCGCTCCGGTCTCTTCGTTACGCCCCCCGGGGTAAAATCTCGCCAGGACAGCAGCGCACGACAAGTGGAAGCAGGTCCCTGCCACAGCACAACTGGGCAGGTGGAAAAAAGGGGGTCCAAACAACAACGTGCAGCCGCTCCGTCTCTCCGCGACTTCCCGGGAAAAACCTCCCCACAACAGTACAGGTGCACAGGTAAACCTCCTATCCACGCCGACGGAGGAGAGGCAGCCCTGCCCCTCACTTTCCACGCTCCGTGAGGCGGATGAGAAAATGTGCTCCGCTCGCGAAAATGCGCTCCGCTCGCTCTGATCGACGAGTGTAGAGTGACGACGAGTGTAGGAGAGAGTCTGGAACAGTCTGCTTCATCATTATGGTTTGGCTGTTTGTCTTATTAATGTAAGGCTTTAGAGCAGTGTTTCTCAAACTTTTTCATACCAAGGACACTTAACCAATAAAAAAACACTCGCGGACCACCTAACTCCACAAATATCCAAAAACACATCGTTTTTCTAGAACAGATTACGAATCGCCTGAAAATGATACAAACAGATGACAAAGCTATATCATGCAGTCGAAAGTTAAACTTAAGCTCGCTCCATTGCGGAGATATTCCCGCGAGAGTGCGGAACATTTAAATTAACTTATTTATTTAAAATGTGAAATGTTACCAATATACTCACGGACCACTAGGGGGCGCTCACGGAACACCAGTGGTCCGCCGACCACACTTTGAGAAGCACTCTTAACTATTTATTTGTGTGAGTCACATTACGCTTTAAAGATGTTAATTTAAGTCTCACTTATTTGCTGTCGGGTATGACGTGCATGTCGATATGCCTATAATGGTTCACAGCTGAGTGTGTGGTTAGACGGGAAGCGGTAGTCTTTTGACGGTGTTCTTTTTTGATACGGAGAACTTTTACTTACTTTGAAGCGAGGAAGTCTGTCTTCATGTTTGTATGCCGCCTCGATCAAAGTATATACCTGAAGTTTGTTCGGAAGCAAAGAGAGGCGCGTCATAACCCACAACCCCCGATAGAGGGAAGTGGATATTAAATGTAGAAACGGATTAAAACGCCACGACAAATACATCCAGCCATGTCAAACGGGCAGCGAGGAAAGGTAGTGATCACTGTGGGAAAAGCTGCCTTTTAATAGTCATTGTAACAACGACACTGATGGAGCCAACGTGGGTGATGGAGGATTCATGGTGTGTTATCAACAGCAGATTCTTCATAAAGGCTTGAATGCGTCTTCCCGTGTCAATATTGGTCAATCAAACAAGCTATTACTTTAGTCAGCGTTCAAACCCCATTTAGAAGTCCTGATTCTCATTTCCATTTTAAGGAAATCAGCTTACTCCATTAATATGATAATATCAGCCACCCGGCTGCTGTTTCAATGATTCTCATGCATGAAAAGTAATTGTCCATTTACTCTGAATCCCCTAAGTAATATATTCAAATTGATTGAATTCCGCTGAAGGCAGACTGAAAACTAATATGTTGATGCTCCTCGGGGTTTTAGGGCATTCACTGTCAATTATTTAATGAGGAAAACTAATCAAAGGGTGTCACGAAATGTGGCCGTTTACCAAAACAAGAGACATTTCACGGCGAGATGAAAAATTGTGAATATTCCCCCAAGTCGTTTGGAAAATCATAATTCAATCAAGCAGCCGCGATATCAGCTGCAGGAGAAGAGAGCTGAAGACGTGATGGGGATGTGAGAAAGAGAAACGTATCAACCTTTCTGTGACAGACAGCTCTACGTCTTTAGAGCACATATTGCTGATTGACAGTCGGTTCTTCTTCTTGGAAACAGCAGTTGACAGTCTTCACTCCTTTTTTGCTTGTTTGGGTCGTCATCGATAGCTGTCATAAGCTAAGATGTGTTGTCCTCTGATATTGGCATGGTCAAGAACGGCTCAACTTTGCAGCCAACACGGATAAAAAGTGCTAATAGTGTGATTGATACCTATTTTTGGGGGAAAACGTGTTCAATTAGACGACCACCATAGAGTGGTGCAGGGATGATGTATTTACCTGGAAGTAAGATGCCGGGTTCCCTTGACAAAAAAGCAATGGGGTTTCTCCATAGAATTTTTTAGCTCGAAATAAGATCTGTGGAACCTGCACGTTTTGTTCAGCCGGAAAATCTCAACACCCTACTTTTATAATTTTCGAATCATAAATCTAATCGCCAGAAGCAAAATGCTAACGTTATGCTATAGGAGCTACGGCCGAGTTCAGCAGCACGACTTCAACGTCACGCCAACTTAAGATCCATATTCAAACATACAGATTCAAAATGGTTCAAGTTGAAGCATCAGGGAGGGACTCGGAGTTGAACCGCTCCTCCTTCGCGTCGAAAGAAGCCAGTTGAGGTGGTTCGGGCACCTAGTTAGGATGCCACCTGGGCGCCTCCCTAGGGAGGTGTTCCAGGCACGTCCAGCTGGGAAGAGACCAAGGGGTAGACCTAGGACCAGGTGGAGGGATTATATCTCTTCGCTGGCCTGGGAGCGCCTTGGGACCCCCCAGTCAGAGCTGGTTGATTTCGCCAGGGAAAAGAAAGTTTGGGGCTCTCTGCTGGAACTGCTACCCCCGCGACCCGACCAGGGATAAGCGGGAGAAGATGGATGGATGGATGGAACAAAACAATTTCCCGATTTTGGATCAACAAAGTACGTCTTATTATCTTATCTTAACAGCTAAAATCTTGCCTAGGGCCGGCCCTGCGTCTCTTAAATTTGTGTCAACCACAGACCTTATTTCGAGCTATTTTCCAAAATCCTATGGAGAAATCCCATTGGCTCTGAGACGAGGGAACCGGAAGACGCGTCACTGCACCACTCTATTGGGACTATGAATATGCTTCAGACCAGATTTGAGTGCTTAATTCCCGTGTTATCAATATGTTCATGTATCCTACGTGTTTTGATTCCACTGGTTGGGAATCACTAATCTCGAACACTTCAATGTGTCTCTTTAATGTCAAAATGAAATCACGGTACTTCAAAGTATGTACCAGGAAGTTGAATTGCAATCTGTGATCTGCAAGGGAAGATTTGATCATAATTCTTCCACATGTCTTGGCTTTCTCTTTAAATATATTTGACTGACATTGCTGATTTTTAATACCTCGTTGTATTGCTGTTGGATTTGTTAGATTTCTTTAAAAAATCTTGTTTTCCTACTCAACTTTATGCCCATTTCCCAGTTCATCTACTTCGTTTGGAGAGCAGCTGGTTCT